>NC_135433.1:49112765-49117765 GCF_051991255.1 Vanacampus margaritifer
CCCACGCCTCAAACACTTCCCTCTCAAAAGGCGGGACCCGATCCAGGGCAGTCCGCTGGGGAAGCATACACAAATTATAGACACCATACTCACCCAACTTTTCAACATGCGAAGCGAAAAAATCCTTCCACGCCGCATCGAATCCGGTGTCGAGGAACTTTTTTATCAATTTGAGACGCAGCGCATTCTTCCTAACTACCAAGTCGATCAGTTTAAGCCCTCCCCGCTCATACTGACCAACCAAAACATTGTGTGCCACAGGTGCCCTCTCTCGCCGCCAGATAAATTTACTAACAGCAATGCTAAATTTATTTGCAAACACCCCCGGTAAGTCATACACAGCAAGAGCATGAACAAGTTTAGACAAACACAGTGCATTTACCACCAACACCCTACCTTTTAAGTGAAGACCACGCATTTTCCACAGATTCATTCGGGTGCACACACTGCTATACAAGCCAGACCACAAACAATCCCGACAGGTCACCTCATCCCTACCCAAGGGCACACCAAGAACCCTATAAGAATCCCCTGCATCCCTGACGCCCCAAACATTCGGCGGGGCCACGATGCCCCCGCAGTAGGACACAGACGTCTTTTCGAAATTTATCTTTGCTCCTGAGGCAAGGCAATAAACGTTCAGGGTGTGGAGAGCAACATTGAGGCTCCCCACATCGCGCAAAACCAAATTGGTGTCATCCGCATATTGAAAGATCTTATATTCCTTACCAGATGGACTCACAATTCCGTGCACAGCCCCATCCCTCTTGAGCATAGCGGCCAAAGGCTCGGCCACTATACTATAGAGGAGTGCACTCAAAGGACACCCCTGCCTTACCGACCTCCGCAAAGGGAAGCTATTCGACAGGAGTCCATTGCATTTTACACGGCTGACCGCACTGGAATACAAAAGTTTAATCCAGTTCACGAAGCCATTTTTAAAACCAAATTTCTCCAAAACACGGTAAAGAAAACAATGCTCAACCCTATCAAATGCTTTACTGAAATCAACTGAAACATGAATCCCCCCAGAGACATGCATCTCCTTCAACAAAAACTTTAGGGAGAGTATCGTGTCAGAAATGTCCCGTCCCGGGACACAATACGCCTGTGTACTGGCAACCACTTTACCAATCACACCTTTCAACCTATGTGCTAATACTTTTGCCAGTATTTTATAATCGGTGTTAAGGAGACTTATTGGTCTGTAATTGGCCAGGCACCGCTTATCACCCTTCTTAAAAATCAAAGTCACAATACTAAGAGAAAAGGAGTCCGAAACCCGACCCTCTCTCTCAATATCGCCATACAGAGTATGGAGAATCGGGGCTAACCTGTGAGCGAAAGCACTATAAAACTCTGCGCTCAAACCATCCTCTCCTGGACTCCTACAGGCATTGAGACCCCTAATTGCTGCAGAAACCTCTGCCAAAGAAATAGGCGCGTCGCAGCTGTCAGCGTCACTAGGGCTCAGAGACCCTTCAAGCGCACCTAAAGCCTGACTACAGCTTACCTCGTTAATCCCTTCCCCATCAAACAAATCTGCATAAAACCTACCTACAATATCCAAAATCTCATCCAAATCACTATGACACCTGCCTGACTCATCCAACAGGCCATCCAAGTATAGCTTGCTCTGCCTGGACTTCTCTAAACCAAAAAAGAAAGCTGTGGAGCGCTCGCCCTCTACCGCATACTGGGCCCTGGATCTAAGTGCCGCCCCTCTAGCACGACTAACCTGTATAGTCCTGAGCTCTTCCTGCAGCACCAGATACTCAGGATCTACCGGGCCTAAACCAGAGGTGGCGGCAAGCCTCTGGAGGTGGCTCCGGACCGTGTGCTCCCTGATGGACTCCTCCCACCTCCTCTGCTTACTATAACGTAGGCACAGCTTTTTAATTTTAGCCTTTGCCTGCTCCCACCAATCAACCAAAGAGTCACAAATTCCCATTTCATCATCAAAACAATCAAAAAGGTGCTCCATCTTATTTACAAAAGTGGGGTCGGCAAGCAGCATATTATTAAAAACCCAGACCCCCCCATTCCTCTTACCACCCAGGAAGTCAAGTTTGACGGAAAAAAGGGAGTGATCGCTCCAGCCCACACATGCATAGGAGCTGCCACCGATGTACTTCCATAAAGCACTTGAAACAAAACACAGATCTATCCGAGACTGGAGGAGGACCCCCTGCACTACCTGACGCCGGGAATAGTCCCTTTTCAGGGGGTTGAGACCTCTCCAGACCTCGGACAAATCAGCAGCCACTGCAGCATCAATCAAAAAACTTCGACTAACGTCATTCCTGAATGTGTTGTTCGGACCGAGATCGATTTTTGACAACGCTATGTTAAAGTCGCCAATCAAAAACGAGGAATCAGTAACATAAGGAAAAACAGAAACGAAGAAGGTTTTCCTCTCCATCTCCTCACTAGGCGCATAAACATTTATAAGGCGAAATTTAGTGGAGCCACGCAGAAAATCAATCACTATAAAGCGGCCATGTGGGTCCGCATGCACTAAAGAAGACCCGCCGAAAACACCCGGCTTAACTAGGACAGCCACACCACGGGAGTGTGCAGAGCCCAAAGCACAGTACAAAACACCAATGTCCATATCCTCTACCTTGCGATGATGCTCCGCCTCCCACCACGTCTCCTGGATGCACAGCACGTCCCAGGTGGTGTCGTGAAACACACTGTGCATCTTTTCCCTATTCCTCAAGCTCCGGGCATTAATGGAGACTAGGGAGAGCGTCATTAGGAAGAAAAAAGGGAGTTGAACCATCATCCTGATCTAGACTACCGTTTAGACTTCCTGTTCGTCTTTGTCGGGGCGACCTCATTCCCTTGGGGATCGACGCCCGTAGGAACAGTTGTGGCATCTACAGTGGCAGACTCAGAACGGGCAGTGCCGCATGAGACGGGGCCCTCACCCTGCAGCCCTCTCCGCCGATCACTACCAGGCTGGGTCTCACAAAACCCATCGGCATGTTTCGACCCAACCCTCCCGGTCGGTGATCTGGACCTGTCACTACTCTTAGACAGTGGCCGCCTATGCGGCACCTGACTCCTGCTGCCCGCTCTCGAGCGCTGAGACTTGGGAGTCTGGCCTGAATTCAGTGCCTGCTCCCCCGCTTCAGGGGTAAGGTGTGGAGCCAGATCCTCACCCATCCCCCTCCCCGGTCCAGCCCCTGCCACCACGATATTAGAGGTAGGGCAGGACACTGCCCCCCCCTCCTGCTCGGGGGCAGGACTGTGAGACATTTCACCAGCCCCCCCCACCACAGGCACCAATGCCACTTGGTCAGGTATACCCGGTTCCACATCCCGATCTAACAGGGCCTCTCTCGATCCAGGGCCGTGCTCTACTTCAACCGTAGGTGGGGGACCCCCACCTCCTTCCTCCGGGTCAGAGGCGAGGTGTCCGGAGCATCCACACACAGAGGGATACTGATGACAGTCCTTACATTTAGCGGCCCTGGGCTCTGTACACTCCCGCGCATAATGGCCTTGGGCCCCACACCGTCTGCAACAAAAATCAGGGCATTCACGCAACACATGGTCAGGCTGGAGACACCCCCTGCACACCTTCACTTGCCTGTCATGAATGACCCTAAAATATTCAGGCCCCCCCGCCGTGTTAAACCTGACGGAATATGGTAGAGAACGCACTTGGTTTGTAAAGCGGACCTTTACAAACCTCGTCCCATCGGCTATGTTTGTCCCCGGCCACATACGTCTCCTCACCTCGGACACGGCCGAAACACCCCAAGCGAGTAGCTTCTGCAGGATTTCCTCATCCTCAATGTAAGCTGGCAGGCCCAGGAAAGACACAACAAGTTCATCCACACAGATATCCCTCCCGTGAACCCTAGTTTCCCCGATCTTAAACCCATCTAACAACTTATCCTTGGCCACCTGGGATGCCACAGTCATTTCGAACCTGTCTTTGGTAATCATTCGACAGGCCAGAATTGTACCACAGACTTCCTTGGTAGCCCTCAGCAGAGCCAACGGAGACAGACCAGCACCACCTTCGAGCTCCAAAAACACCGTCAGCTCTTTATCGAAACACACTTTACGCTTGTGCACCACACTCATACCACTTCGAACATCATTCGCACTCACATCACTGCCAACCATCCTGCCAGAAAACTCACCATTCACCATTCCAGACATCCTGGGCCCAGCAAAGGCCACATCCATTCCAACAGTCGAAACAGAGCAAAAAGCTCTGGGGGGGGAATAAACCCTCCTCCACAGCCAAGGAAGCTGGGAGGAGAAAGAAACTGAAAACTAACACAAAAATAAAGAAAAATTAGCCAAAACAAATTCAAAAACAGACAAAGAAAGAACACAAAACCACATAATGGGGAGCACACAGCCCAACTGACACACACAGGCACAATCAGCTCAGCTGCAACCAATCAACCACACCTGGGCGTTCTCAGGGTAGTATGGCCGTAAGCCGAGAAGAAGAAAACAGTTGACTCTTTTAAAGGTTACACTCGTCTAAACTTGGGACAGAAAAACATTTTGACTGCATGTTCAGCTCTCATCCTGTCAGTTTAGCGTGCGGCTGTCTGTTAGCAAGTAGCTAGGGTACTTGAGGTCTTTTGTGAAAGTTTACTTTAGCCATGGAGGTGCAAAAACAAAGCTTACAGCACCTGGTATTCCCAGGCGGTCTCCCATTCAAGTACTAACCAGGCCCGACCCTGCTTAGCTTCTGAGATCGGACGAGATCCGGCATTCTCAGGGTAGTATGGCCGTAAGCCGAGAAAAAGAAAACAGTTGACTCTTTTAAAGGTTACACTCGTCTAAACTTGGGACAGAAAAACATTTTGACTGCATGTTCAGCTCTCATCCTGTCAGTTTAGCGTGCGGCTGTCTGTTAGCAAGTAGCTAGTGTACTTGAGGTCTTTTGTGAAAGTTGACTCTTGCCATGGAGGTGCAAAAAAAAAGCTTACAGCACCTGGTATTCCCAGGCGGTCTCCCATGCA
>NC_135433.1:49120265-49125265 GCF_051991255.1 Vanacampus margaritifer
TCCTCCGCACACTGGACAGTCCCGTCTAAACCTGTCGGGCTGAATACTTTGCAACATACAGCATGTGAAAACGAGACGATGTCTCAATTTAAAAGCAAAATTACTAACCTGGGGGGGGGGTATACCAATTATAAACGTTCGCCCAAATGGACGCAGTATCTTTCCCAGGGAAGACTTGTGCCCACCTATGTTCGGCAGTGGGACGCCTAACTACCTGGGTCAACAGCAAATGATATAGAGCACGAGTCGGTGTCTCTGCCACTCCCATCAACCCCTCCCCCTTAACCCAAACGAAAATTAGGGGCGAGTCACCGCCAAGCCCTCCCTCATATGCATCCTGAACTGGCGGTACCCTCTCATAGAGTGTGCCCCACCTTCTCAAGATACAACCCCGTATATCACTCACTTTCCTCACCACCTCGGTCCTCCTAAACCGAAGACCCGCCCTACTAAAACTACCCTTAATAGCCTCCACATCGACCCTACCCTCAAAATCTAATAACTGGCCAACCCGTTTGATACCTGCTCTATCAAAAGACCCGCTAAACATGCTTTCCCTCCTCCCAGGAGGATCAGAGAGCATGTCAGGGTTAAAACGTAAAGGCATTTGCCCTAGCTGCCACAAGGAGCAAGGGGCCGCAACTACAAACGGCCGCAGTCTAGCCCACGCCTCAAACACTTCCCTCTCAAAAGGCGGGACCCGATCCAGGGCAGTCCGCTGGGGAAGCATACACAAATTATAGACACCATACTCACCCAACTTTTCAACATGCGAAGCGAAAAAATCCTTCCACGCCGCATCGAATCCGGTGTCGAGGAACTTTTTTATCAATTTGAGACGCAGCGCATTCTTCCTAACTACCAAGTCGATCAGTTTAAGCCCTCCCCGCTCATACTGACCAACCAAAACATTGTGTGCCACAGGTGCCCTCTCTCGCCGCCAGATAAATTTACTAACAGCAATGCTAAATTTATTTGCAAACACCCCCGGTAAGTCATACACAGCAAGAGCATGAACAAGTTTAGACAAACACAGTGCATTTACCACCAACACCCTACCTTTTAAGTGAAGACCACGCATTTTCCACAGATTCATTCGGGTGCACACACTGCTATACAAGCCAGACCACAAACAATCCCGACAGGTCACCTCATCCCTACCCAAGGGCACACCAAGAACCCTATAAGAATCCCCTGCATCCCTGACGCCCCAAACATTCGGCGGGGCCACGATGCCCCCGCAGTAGGACACAGACGTCTTTTCGAAATTTATCTTTGCTCCTGAGGCAAGGCAATAAACGTTCAGGGTGTGGAGAGCAACATTGAGGCTCCCCACATCGCGCAAAACCAAATTGGTGTCATCCGCATATTGAAAGATCTTATATTCCTTACCAGATGGACTCACAATTCCGTGCACAGCCCCATCCCTCTTGAGCATAGCGGCCAAAGGCTCGGCCACTATACTATAGAGGAGTGCACTCAAAGGACACCCCTGCCTTACCGACCTCCGCAAAGGGAAGCTATTCGACAGGAGTCCATTGCATTTTACACGGCTGACCGCACTGGAATACAAAAGTTTAATCCAGTTCACGAAGCCATTTTTAAAACCAAATTTCTCCAAAACACGGTAAAGAAAACAATGCTCAACCCTATCAAATGCTTTACTGAAATCAACTGAAACATGAATCCCCCCAGAGACATGCATCTCCTTCAACAAAAACTTTAGGGAGAGTATCGTGTCAGAAATGTCCCGTCCCGGGACACAATACGCCTGTGTACTGGCAACCACTTTACCAATCACACCTTTCAACCTATGTGCTAATACTTTTGCCAGTATTTTATAATCGGTGTTAAGGAGACTTATTGGTCTGTAATTGGCCAGGCACCGCTTATCACCCTTCTTAAAAATCAAAGTCACAATACTAAGAGAAAAGGAGTCCGAAACCCGACCCTCTCTCTCAATATCGCCATACAGAGTATGGAGAATCGGGGCTAACCTGTGAGCGAAAGCACTATAAAACTCTGCGCTCAAACCATCCTCTCCTGGACTCCTACAGGCATTGAGACCCCTAATTGCTGCAGAAACCTCTGCCAAAGAAATAGGCGCGTCGCAGCTGTCAGCGTCACTAGGGCTCAGAGACCCTTCAAGCGCACCTAAAGCCTGACTACAGCTTACCTCGTTAATCCCTTCCCCATCAAACAAATCTGCATAAAACCTACCTACAATATCCAAAATCTCATCCAAATCACTATGACACCTGCCTGACTCATCCAACAGGCCATCCAAGTATAGCTTGCTCTGCCTGGACTTCTCTAAACCAAAAAAGAAAGCTGTGGAGCGCTCGCCCTCTACCGCATACTGGGCCCTGGATCTAAGTGCCGCCCCTCTAGCACGACTAACCTGTATAGTCCTGAGCTCTTCCTGCAGCACCAGATACTCAGGATCTACCGGGCCTAAACCAGAGGTGGCGGCAAGCCTCTGGAGGTGGCTCCGGACCGTGTGCTCCCTGATGGACTCCTCCCACCTCCTCTGCTTACTATAACGTAGGCACAGCTTTTTAATTTTAGCCTTTGCCTGCTCCCACCAATCAACCAAAGAGTCACAAATTCCCATTTCATCATCAAAACAATCAAAAAGGTGCTCCATCTTATTTACAAAAGTGGGGTCGGCAAGCAGCATATTATTAAAAACCCAGACCCCCCCATTCCTCTTACCACCCAGGAAGTCAAGTTTGACGGAAAAAAGGGAGTGATCGCTCCAGCCCACACATGCATAGGAGCTGCCACCGATGTACTTCCATAAAGCACTTGAAACAAAACACAGATCTATCCGAGACTGGAGGAGGACCCCCTGCACTACCTGACGCCGGGAATAGTCCCTTTTCAGGGGGTTGAGACCTCTCCAGACCTCGGACAAATCAGCAGCCACTGCAGCATCAATCAAAAAACTTCGACTAACGTCATTCCTGAATGTGTTGTTCGGACCGAGATCGATTTTTGACAACGCTATGTTAAAGTCGCCAATCAAAAACGAGGAATCAGTAACATAAGGAAAAACAGAAACGAAGAAGGTTTTCCTCTCCATCTCCTCACTAGGCGCATAAACATTTATAAGGCGAAATTTAGTGGAGCCACGCAGAAAATCAATCACTATAAAGCGGCCATGTGGGTCCGCATGCACTAAAGAAGACCCGCCGAAAACACCCGGCTTAACTAGGACAGCCACACCACGGGAGTGTGCAGAGCCCAAAGCACAGTACAAAACACCAATGTCCATATCCTCTACCTTGCGATGATGCTCCGCCTCCCACCACGTCTCCTGGATGCACAGCACGTCCCAGGTGGTGTCGTGAAACACACTGTGCATCTTTTCCCTATTCCTCAAGCTCCGGGCATTAATGGAGACTAGGGAGAGCGTCATTAGGAAGAAAAAAGGGAGTTGAACCATCATCCTGATCTAGACTACCGTTTAGACTTCCTGTTCGTCTTTGTCGGGGCGACCTCATTCCCTTGGGGATCGACGCCCGTAGGAACAGTTGTGGCATCTACAGTGGCAGACTCAGAACGGGCAGTGCCGCATGAGACGGGGCCCTCACCCTGCAGCCCTCTCCGCCGATCACTACCAGGCTGGGTCTCACAAAACCCATCGGCATGTTTCGACCCAACCCTCCCGGTCGGTGATCTGGACCTGTCACTACTCTTAGACAGTGGCCGCCTATGCGGCACCTGACTCCTGCTGCCCGCTCTCGAGCGCTGAGACTTGGGAGTCTGGCCTGAATTCAGTGCCTGCTCCCCCGCTTCAGGGGTAAGGTGTGGAGCCAGATCCTCACCCATCCCCCTCCCCGGTCCAGCCCCTGCCACCACGATATTAGAGGTAGGGCAGGACACTGCCCCCCCCTCCTGCTCGGGGGCAGGACTGTGAGACATTTCACCAGCCCCCCCCACCACAGGCACCAATGCCACTTGGTCAGGTATACCCGGTTCCACATCCCGATCTAACAGGGCCTCTCTCGATCCAGGGCCGTGCTCTACTTCAACCGTAGGTGGGGGACCCCCACCTCCTTCCTCCGGGTCAGAGGCGAGGTGTCCGGAGCATCCACACACAGAGGGATACTGATGACAGTCCTTACATTTAGCGGCCCTGGGCTCTGTACACTCCCGCGCATAATGGCCTTGGGCCCCACACCGTCTGCAACAAAAATCAGGGCATTCACGCAACACATGGTCAGGCTGGAGACACCCCCTGCACACCTTCACTTGCCTGTCATGAATGACCCTAAAATATTCAGGCCCCCCCGCCGTGTTAAACCTGACGGAATATGGTAGAGAACGCACTTGGTTTGTAAAGCGGACCTTTACAAACCTCGTCCCATCGGCTATGTTTGTCCCCGGCCACATACGTCTCCTCACCTCGGACACGGCCGAAACACCCCAAGCGAGTAGCTTCTGCAGGATTTCCTCATCCTCAATGTAAGCTGGCAGGCCCAGGAAAGACACAACAAGTTCATCCACACAGATATCCCTCCCGTGAACCCTAGTTTCCCCGATCTTAAACCCATCTAACAACTTATCCTTGGCCACCTGGGATGCCACAGTCATTTCGAACCTGTCTTTGGTAATCATTCGACAGGCCAGAATTGTACCACAGACTTCCTTGGTAGCCCTCAGCAGAGCCAACGGAGACAGACCAGCACCACCTTCGAGCTCCAAAAACACCGTCAGCTCTTTATCGAAACACACTTTACGCTTGTGCACCACACTCATACCACTTCGAACATCATTCGCACTCACATCACTGCCAACCATCCTGCCAGAAAACTCACCATTCACCATTCCAGACATCCTGGGCCCAGCAAAGGCCACATCCATTCCAACAGTCGAAACAGAGCAAAAAGCTCTGGGGGGGGAATAAACCCTCCTCCACAGCCAAGGAAGCTGGGAGGAGAAAGAAACTGAAAACTAACACAAAAATAAAGAAAAATTAGCCAAAACAAATTCAA
>NC_135433.1:49165265-49167765 GCF_051991255.1 Vanacampus margaritifer
CACAGGTGCCCTCTCTCGCCGCCAGATAAATTTACTAACAGCAATGCTAAATTTATTTGCAAACACCCCCGGTAAGTCATACACAGCAAGAGCATGAACAAGTTTAGACAAACACAGTGCATTTACCACCAACACCCTACCTTTTAAGTGAAGACCACGCATTTTCCACAGATTCATTCGGGTGCACACACTGCTATACAAGCCAGACCACAAACAATCCCGACAGGTCACCTCATCCCTACCCAAGGGCACACGAAGAACCCTATAAGAATCCCCTGCATCCCTGACGCCCCAAACATTCGGCGGGGCCACGATGCCCCCGCAGTAGGACACAGACGTCTTTTCGAAATTTATCTTTGCTCCTGAGGCAAGGCAATAAACGTTCAGGGTGTGGAGAGCAACATTGAGGCTCCCCACATCGCGCAAAACCAAATTGGTGTCATCCGCATATTGAAAGATCTTATATTCCTTACCAGATGGACTCACAATTCCGTGCACAGCCCCATCCCTCTTGAGCATAGCGGCCAAAGGCTCGGCCACTATACTATAGAGGAGTGCACTCAAAGGACACCCCTGCCTTACCGACCTCCGCAAAGGGAAGCTATTCGACAGGAGTCCATTGCATTTTACACGGCTGACCGCACTGGAATACAAAAGTTTAATCCAGTTCACGAAGCCATTTTTAAAACCCTATCAAATGCTTTACTGAAATCAACTGAAACATGAATCCCCCCAGAGACATGCATCTCCTTCAACAAAAACTTTAGGGAGAGTATCGTGTCAGAAATGTCCCGTCCCGGGACACAATACGCCTGTGTACTGGCAACCACTTTACCAATCACACCTTTCAACCTATGTGCTAATACTTTTGCCAGTATTTTATAATCGGTGTTAAGGAGACTTATTGGTCTGTAATTGGCCAGGCACCGCTTATCACCCTTCTTAAAAATCAAAGTCACAATACTAAGAGAAAAGGAGTCCGAAACCCGACCCTCTCTCTCAATATCGCCATACAGAGTATGGAGAATCGGGGCTAACCTGTGGGCGAAAGCACTATAAAACTCTGCGCTCAAACCATCCTCTCCTGGACTCCTACAGGCATTGAGACCCCTAATTGCTGCAGAAACCTCTGCCAAAGAAATAGGCGCGTCGCAGCTGTCAGCGTCACTAGGGCTCAGAGACCCTTCAAGCGCACCTAAAGCCTGACTACAGCTTACCTCGTTAATCCCTTCCCCATCAAACAAATCTGCATAAAACCTACCTACAATATCCAAAATCTCATCCAAATCACTATGACACCTGCCTGACTCATCCAACAGGCCATCCAAGTATAGCTTGCTCTGCCTGGACTTCTCTAAACCAAAAAAGAAAGCTGTGGAGCGCTCGCCCTCTACCGCATACTGGGCCCTGGATCTAAGTGCCGCCCCTCTAGCACGACTAACCTGTATAGTCCTGAGCTCTTCCTGCAGCACCAGATACTCAGGATCTACCGGGCCTAAACCAGAGGTGGCGGCAAGCCTCTGGAGGTGGCTCCGGACCGTGTGCTCCCTGATGGACTCCTCCCACCTCCTCTGCTTACTATAACGTAGGCACAGCTTTTTAATTTTAGCCTTTGCCTGCTCCCACCAATCAACCAAAGAGTCACAAATTCCCATTTCATCATCAAAACAATCAAAAAGGTGCTCCATCTTATTTACAAAAGTGGGGTCGGCAAGCAGCATATTATTAAAAACCCAGACCCCCCCATTCCTCTTACCACCCAGGAAGTCAAGTTTGACGGAAAAAAGGGAGTGATCGCTCCAGCCCACACATGCATAGGAGCTGCCACCGATGTACTTCCATAAAGCACTTGAAACAAAACACAGATCTATCCGAGACTGGAGGAGGACCCCCTGCACCACCTGACGCCGGGAATAGTCCCTTTTCAGGGGGTTGAGACCTCTCCAGACCTCGGACAAATCAGCAGCCACTGCAGCATCAATCAAAAAACTTCGACTAACGTCATTCCTGAATGTGTTGTTCGGACCGAGATCGATTTTTGACAACGCTATATTAAAGTCGCCAATCAAAAACGAGGAATCAGTAACATAAGGAAAAACAGAAACGAAGAAGGTTTTCCTCTCCATCTCCTCACTAGGCGCATAAACATTTATAAGGCGAAATTTAGTGGAGCCACGCAGAAAATCAATCACTATAAAGCGGCCATGTGGGTCCGCATGCACTAAAGAAGACCCGCCGAAAACACCCGGCTTAACTAGGACAGCCACACCACGGGAGTGTGCAGAGCCCAAAGCACAGTACAAAACACCAATGTCCATATCCTCTACCTTGCGATGATGCTCCGCCTCCCACCACGTCTCCTGGATGCACAGCACGTCCCAGGTGGTGTCGTGAAACACACTGTGCATCTTTTCCCTATTCCTCAAGCTCCGGGCATTAATGGAGACTAGGGAGAGCGTCATTAGGAAGAAAAAAGGAAGTTGAACCATCATCCTGATCT
>NC_135433.1:49175265-49180265 GCF_051991255.1 Vanacampus margaritifer
AGCATATCTCCCGAAAGACAGGCACAGATGAAGAGCCTCCCAGTTTATTCCACCCGCCGAATCAGCTCTCTGGACATCCCGACAGATGGGGCCGAAAAGCAGAAACCAGGGCTCGTCCATGTCCTCCACATCAACCGCCGGCGGTGGGAGTCTCAGACCCAATCTCCTGACGAGGAGGTCCTGCAGCCTGGTCCAGAAGCACCGCACCGCCGGACACCGGAACATGAGGTGGAGCAGATCTTCAGGCACTCCTCCGCACACTGGACAGTCCCGACTAAACCTGTCGGGCTGAATACTTTGCAACATACAGCATGTGAAAACGAGACGATGTCTCAATTTGAAAGCAAAATTACTAACCTGGGGGGGGGGTATACCAATTATAAACGTTCGCTCAAATGGACGCAGTATCTTTCCCAGGGAAGACTTGTGACCACCTATGTTCGGCAGTGGGACGCCTAACTACCTGGGTCAACAGCAAACGATATAGAGCACGAGTCGGTGTCTCTGCCACTCCCATCAACCCCTCCCCCTTAACCCAAACGAAAATTAGGGGCGACTCACCGCCAAGCCCTCCCTCATATGCATCCTGAACTGGCGGTACCCTCTCATAGGGTGTGCCCCACCTTCTCAAGATACACCCCCGTATATCACTCACTTTCCTCACCACCTCGGTCCTCCTAAACCGAAGACTCGCCCTACTAAAACTACCCTTAATAGCCTCCACATCGACCCTACCCTCAAAATCTAATAACTGGCCAACCCGTTTGATACCTGCTCTATCAAAAGACCCGCTAAACATGCTTTCCCTCCTCCCAGGAGGATCAGAGAGCATGTCAGGGTTAAAACGTAAAGGCATTTGCCCTAGCTGCCACAAGGAGCAAGGGGCCGCAACTACAAACGGCCGCAGTCTAGCCCACGCCTCAAACACTTCCCTCTCAAAAGGCGGGACCCGATCCAGGGCAGTCCGCTGGGGAAGCATACACAAATTATAGACACCATACTCACCCAACTTTTCAACATGCGAAGCGAAAAAATCCCTCCACGCCGCATCGAATCCGGTGTCGAGGAACTTTTTTATCAATTTGAGACGCAGCGCATTCTTCCTAACTACCAAGTCGATCAGTTTAAGCCCTCCCCGATCATACTGACCAACCAAAACATTGTGTGCCACAGGTGCCCTCTCTCGCCGCCAGATAAATTTACTAACAGCAATGCTAAACTTATTTGCAAACACCCCCGGTAAGTCATACACAGCAAGAGCATGAACAAGTTTAGACAAACACAGTGCATTTACCACCAACACCCTACCTTTTAAGTGAAGACCACGCATTTTCCACAGATTCATTCGGGTGCACACACTGCTATACAAGCCAGACCACAAACAATCCCGACAGGTCACCTCATCCCCACCCAAGGGCACACCAAGAACCCTATAAGAATCCCCTGCATCCCTGACGCCCCAAACATTCGGCGGGGCCACGATGCCCCCGCAGTAGGACACAGACGTCTTTTCGAAATTTATCTTTGCTCCTGAGGCAAGGCAATAAACGTTCAGGGTGTGGAGAGCAACATTGAGGCTCCCCACATCGCGCAAAACCAAATTGGTGTCATCCGCATATTGAAAGATCTTATATTCCTTACCAGATGGACTCACAATTCCGTGCACAGCCCCATCCCTCTTGAGCATAGCGGCCAAAGGCTCGGCCACTATACTATAGAGGAGTGCACTCAAAGGACACCCCTGCCTTACCGACCTCCGCAAAGGGAAGCTATCCGACAGGAGTCCATTGCATTTTACACGGCTGACCGCACTGGAATACAAAAATTTAATCCAGTTCACGAAGCCATTTTTAAAACCAAATTTCTCCAAAACACGGTAAAGAAAACAATGCTCAACCCTATCAAATGCTTTACTGAAATCAACTGAAACATGAATCCCCCCAGAGACATGCATCTCCTTCAACAAAAACTTTAGGGAGAGTATCGTGTCAGAAATGTCCCGTCCCGGGACACAATACGCCTGTGTACTGGCAACCACTTTACCAATCACACCTTTCAACCTATGTGCTAATACTTTTGCCAGTATTTTATAATCGGTGTTAAGGAGACTTATTGGTCTGTAATTGGCCAGGCACCGCTTATCACCCTTCTTAAAGATCAAAGTCACAATACTAAGAGAAAAGGAGTCCGAAACCCGACCCTCTCTCTCAATATCGCCATACAGAGTATGGAGAATCGGGGCTAACCTGTGAGCGAAAGCACTATAAAACTCTGCGCTCAAACCATCCTCTCCTGGACTCCTACAGGCATTGAGACCCCTAATTGCTGCAGAAACCTCTGCCAAAGAAATAGGCGCGTCACAGCTGTCAGCGTCACTAGGGCTCAGAGACCCATCAAGCGCACCTAAAGCCTGACTACAGCTTACCTCGTTGGTCCCTTCCCCATCAAACAAATCTGCATAAAACCTACCTACAATATCCAAAATCTCATCCAAATCACTATGACACCTGCCTGACTCATCCAACAGGCCATCCAAGTATAGCTTGCTCTGCCTGGACTTCTCTAAACCAAAAAAGAAAGCTGTGGAGCGCTCGCCCTCTACCGCATACTGGGCCCTGGATCTAAGTGCCGCCCCTCTAGCACGACTAACCTGTATAGTCCTGAGCTCTTCCTGCAGCACCAGATACTCAGGATCTACCGGGCCTAAACCAGAGGTGGCGGCAAGTCCCTGGAGGTGGCTCCGGACCGTGTGCTCCCTGATGGACTCCTCCCACCTCCTCTGCTTACTATAACGTAGGCACAGCTTTTTAATTTTAGCCTTTGCCTGCTCCCACCAATCAACCAAAGAGTCACAAATTCCCATTTCATCATCAAAACAATCAAAAAGGTGCTCCATCTTATTTACAAAAGTGGGGTCGGCAAGCAGCATATTATTAAAAACCCAGACCCCCCCATTCCTCTTACCACCCAGGAAGTCAAGTTTGACGGAAAAAAGGGAGTGATCGCTCCAGCCCACACATGCATAGGAGCTGCCACCGATGTACTTCCATAAAGCACTTGAAACAAAACACAGATCTATCCGAGACTGGAGGAGGACCCGCTGCACCACCTGACGCCGGGAATAGTCCCTTTTCAGGGGGTTGAGACCTCTCCAGACCTCGGACAAATCAGCAGCCACTGCAGCATCAATCAAAAAACTTCGACTAACGTCATTCCTGAATGTGTTGTTCGGACCGAGATCGATTTTTGACAACGCTATATTAAAGTCGCCAATCAAAAACGAGGAATCAGTAACATAAGGAAAAACAGAAACGAAGAAGGTTTTCCTCTCCATCTCCTCACTAGGCGCATAAACATTTATAAGGCGAAATTTAGTGGAGCCACGCAGAAAATCAATCACTATAAAGCGGCCATGTGGGTCCGCATGCACTAAAGAAGACCCGCCGAAAACACCCGGCTTAACTAGGACAGCCACACCACGGGAGTGTGCAGAGCCCAAAGCACAGTACAAAACACCAATGTCCATATCCTCTACCTTGCGAAGATGCTCCGCCTCCCACCAAGTCTCCTGGATGCACAGCACGTCCCAGGTGGTGTCGTGAAACACACTGTGCATCTTTTCCCTATTCCTCAAGCTCCGGGCATTAATGGAGACTAGGGAGAGCGTCAATAGGAAGAAAAAAAGGAGTTGAACCATCATCCTGACCTAGACTACCGTTTAGACTTCCTGTTCGTCTTTGTCGGGGCGACCTCATTCCCTTGGGGATCGACGCCTGTAGGAACAGTTGTGGCATCTACAGTGGCAGACTCAGAACGGGCAGTGCCGCATGAGACTGGGCCCTCACCCTGCAGCCCTGTCCGCCGATCACTACCAGGCTGGGTCTCACAAAACCCATCGGCATGTTTCGACCCAACCCTCCCGGTCGGTGATCTGGACCTGTCACTACCCTTAGACAGTGGCCGCCTATGCGGCACCTGACTCCTGCTGCCCGCCCTCGAGCACTGAGACTTGGGAGTCTGGCCTGACTTCAGTGCCTGCTCCCCCGCTTCAGGGGTAAGGTGTGGAGCCAGATCCTCACCCATCCCCCTCCCCGGTCCAGCCCCTGCCACCACGATATTAGAGGTAGGGCAGGACACTGCCCCCCCCCTCCTGCTCAGGGGCAGGACTGTGAGACATTTCACCAGCCCCCCCCACCACAGGCACCAATGCCACCGGGTCAGGTATACCCGGTTCCACATCCCGATCTAACAGGGCCTCTCTCGATCCAGGGCCGTGCACTACTTCAACCGTAGGTGGGGGACCCCCACCTCCTTCCTCCGGGTCAGAGGCGAGGTGGCCGGAGCATCCACACACAGAGGGATACTGATGACAGTCCTTACATTTAGCGGCCCTGGGCTCTGTACACTCCCGCGCATAATGGCCTTGGGCCCCACACCGTCTGCAACAAAAATCAGGGCATTCACGCAACACATGGTCAGGCTGGAGACACCCCCTGCACACCTTCACTTGCCTGTCATGAATGACCCTAAAATATTCAGGCCCCCCCGCCGTGTTAAACCTGACGGAATATGGTAGAGAACGCACTTGGTTTGTAAAGCGGACCTTTACAAACCTCGTCCCATCGGCTATGTTTGTCCCCGGCCACATACGTCTCCTCACCTCGGACACGGCCGAAACACCCCAAGCGAGTAGCTTCTGCAGGATTTCCTCATCCTCAATGTAAGCTGGCAGGCCCAGGAAAGACACAACAAGTTCATCCACACAGATATCCCTCCCGTGAACCCTAGTTTCCCCGATCTTAAACCCATCTAACAATTTATCCTTGGCCACCTGGGATGCCACAGTCATTTCGAACCTGTCTTTGGTAATCATTCGACAGGCCAGAATTGTACCACAGACTTCCTTGGTAGCCCTCAGCAGAGCCAACGGAGACAGACCAGCACCACCTTCGAGCTCCAAAAACACCGTCAGCTCTTTATCGAAACACACTTTACGCTTG
>NC_135433.1:49187765-49190265 GCF_051991255.1 Vanacampus margaritifer
TCAATATCGCCATACAGAGTATGGAGAATCGGGGCTAACCTGTGAGCGAAAGCACTATAAAACTCTGCGCTCAAACCATCCTCTCCTGGACTCCTACAGGCATTGAGACCCCTAATTGCTGCAGAAACCTCTGCCAAAGAAATAGGCGCGTCGCAGCTGTCAGCGTCACTAGGGCTCAGAGACCCTTCAAGCGCACCTAAAGCCTGATTACAGCTTACCTCGTTGATCCCTTCCCCATCAAACAAATCTGCATAAAACCTACCTACAATATCCAAAATCTCATCCAAATCACTATGACACCTGCCTGACTCATCCAACAGGCCATCCAAGTATAGCTTGCTCTGCCTGGACTTCTCTAAACCAAAAAAGAAAGCTGTGGAGCGCTCGCCCTCTACCGCATACTGGGCCCTGGATCTAAGTGCCGCCCCTCTAGCACGACTAACCTGTATAGTCCTGAGCTCTTCCTGCAGCACCAGATACTCAGGATCTACCGGGCCTAAACCAGAGGTGGCGGCAAGTCTCTGGAGGTGGCTCCGGACCGTGTGCTCCCTGATGGACTCCTCCCACCTCCTCTGCTTACTATAACGTAGGCACAGCTTTTTAATTTTAGCCTTTGCCTGCTCCCACCAATCAACCAAAGAGTCACAAATTCCCATTTCATCATCAAAACAATCAAAAAGGTGCTCCATCTTATTTACAAAAGTGGGGTCGGCAAGCAGCATATTATTAAAAACCCAGACCCCCCCATTCCTCTTACCACCCAGGAAGTCAAGTTTGACGGAAAAAAGGGAGTGATCGCTCCAGCCCACACATGCATAGGAGCTGCCACCGATGTACTTCCATAAAGCACTTGAAACAAAACACAGATCTATCCGAGACTGGAGGAGGACCCCCTGCACCACCTGACGCCGGGAATAGTCCCTTTTCAGGGGGTTGAGACCTCTCCAGACCTCGGACAAATCAGCAGCCACTGCAGCATCAATCAAAAAACTTCGACTAACGTCATTCCTGAATGTGTTGTTCGGACCGAGATCGATTTTTGACAACGCTATATTAAAGTCGCCAATCAAAAACGAGGAATCAGTAACATAAGGAAAAACAGAAACGAAGAAAGTTTTCCTCTCCATCTCCTCACTAGGCGCATAAACATTTATAAGGCGAAATTTAGTGGAGCCACGCAGAAAATCAATCACTATAAAGCGGCCATGTGGGTCCGCACGCACTAAAGAAGACCCGCCGAAAACACCCGGCTTAACTAGGACAGCCACACCACGGGAGTGTGCAGAGCCCAAAGCACAGTACAAAACACCAATGTCCATATCCTCTACCTTGCGAAGATGCTCCGCCTCCCACCACGTCTCCTGGATGCACAGTACGTCCCAGGTGGTGTCGTGAAACACACTGTGCATCTTTTCCCTATTCCTCAAGCTCCGGGCATTAATGGAGACTAGGGAGAGCGTCATTAGGAAGAAAAAAAGGAGTTGAACCATCATCCTGATCTAGACTACCGTTTAGACTTCCTGTTCGTCTTTGTCGGGGCGACCTCATTCCCTTGGGGATCGACGCCCGTAGGAACAGTTGTGGCATCTACAGTGGCAGACTCAGAACGGGCAGTGCCGCATGAGACGGGGCCCTCACCCTGCAGCCCTGACCGCCGATCACTACCAGGCTGGGTCTCACAAAACCCATCGGCATGTTTCGACCCAACCCTCCCGGTCGGTGATCTGGACCTGTCACTACTCTTAGACAGTGGCCGCCTATGCGGCACCTGACTCCTGCTGCCCGCTCTCGAGCGCTGAGACTTGGGAGTCTGGCCTGACTTCAGTGCCTGCTCCCCCGCTTCAGGGGTAAGGTGTGGAGCCAGATCCTCACCCATCCCCCTCCCCGGTCCAGCCCCTGCCACCACGATATTAGAGGTAGGGCAGGACACTGCCCCCCCCTCCTGCTCGGGGGCAGGACTGTGAGACATTTCACCAGCCCCCCCCACCACAGGCACCAATGCCACCTGGTCAGGTATACCCGGTTCCACATCCCGATCTAACAGGGCCTCTCTCGATCCAGGGCCGTGCTCTACTTCAACCGTAGGTGGGGGACCCCACCTCCTTCCTCTGGGTCAGAGGCGAGGTGGCCGGAGCATCCACACACAGAGGGATACTGATGACAGTCCTTACATTTAGCGGCCCTGGGCTCTGTACACTCCCGCGCATAATGGCCTTGGGCCCCACACCGTCTGCAACAAAAATCAGGGCATTCACGCAACACATGGTCAGGCTGGAGACACCCCCTGCACACCTTCACTTGCCTGTCATGAATGACCCTAAAATATTCAGGCCCCCCCGCCGTGTTAAACCTGACGGAATATGGTAGAGAACGCACTTGGTTTGTAAAGCGGACCTTTACAAACCTCGTCCCATCGGCTATGTTTGTCCCCGGCCACATACGTCTCCTCACCTCGGACACGGCCGAAACACCCCAAGCGAGTAGCTTCTGCAGGATTTCC
>NC_135433.1:49280265-49285265 GCF_051991255.1 Vanacampus margaritifer
AACCACCAGTGGGCGGGAATCCCTCAAATGTTCAGCTGGGGGAGTCCAGATGTATCACAAAAAAATAAGTCGTTACGTTGAAAAAAAGTGTTCACGAACTCGTGCTCTCTGACGGCATGGAGATGGCGGATATGGGCTGCCAAAAGTCTCACAAAGACAGCCCAGTGGTCAGCAGTCCTGGCGTCATAGAGGTGTATGTTGCGCACCAAGTACACAGCATATCTCCCGAAAGACAGGCACAGATGAAGAGCCTCCCAGTTTATTCCACCCGCCGAATCAGCTCTCTGGACATCCCGACAGATGGGGCCGAAAAGCAGAAACCAGGGCTCGTCCATGTCCTCCACATCAACCGCCGGCGGTGGGAGTCTCAGACCCAATCTCCTGACGAGGAGGTCCTGCAGCCTGGTCCAGAAGCACCGCACCGCCGGACACCGGAACATGAGGTGGAGCAGATCTTCTGGCACTCCTCCGCACACTGGACAGTCCCGTCTAAACCTGTCGGGCTGAATACTTTGCAACATACAGCATGTGAAAACGAGACGATGTCTCAATTTAAAAGCAAAATTACTAACCTGGGGGGGGGTATACCAATTATAAACGTTCGCCCAAATGGACGCAGTATCTTTCCCAGGGAAGACTTGTGCCCACCTATGTTCGGCAGTGGGACGCCTAACTACCTGGGTCAACAGCAAATGATATAGAGCACGAGTCGGTGTCTCTGCCACTCCCATCAACCCCTCCCCCTTAACCCAAACGAAAATTAGGGGCGAGTCACCGCCAAGCCCTCCCTCATATGCATCCTGAACTGGCGGTACCCTCTCATAGAGTGTGCCCCACCTTCTCAAGATACAACCCCGTATATCACTCACTTTCCTCACCACCTCGGTCCTCCTAAACCGAAGACCCGCCCTACTAAAACTACCCTTAATAGCCTCCACATCGACCCTACCCTCAAAATCTAATAACTGGCCAACCCGTTTGATACCTGCTCTATCAAAAGACCCGCTAAACATGCTTTCCCTCCTCCCAGGAGGATCAGAGAGCATGTCAGGGTTAAAACGTAAAGGCATTTGCCCTAGCTGCCACAAGGAGCAAGGGGCCGCAACTACAAACGGCCGCAGTCTAGCCCACGCCTCAAACACTTCCCTCTCAAAAGGCGGGACCCGATCCAGGGCAGTCCGCTGGGGAAGCATACACAAATTATAGACACCATACTCACCCAACTTTTCAACATGCGAAGCGAAAAAATCCTTCCACGCCGCATCGAATCCGGTGTCGAGGAACTTTTTTATCAATTTGAGACGCAGCGCATTCTTCCTAACTACCAAGTCGATCAGTTTAAGCCCTCCCCGATCATACTGACCAACCAAAACATTGTGTGCCACAGGTGCCCTCTCTCGCCGCCAGATAAATTTACTAACAGCAATGCTAAATTTATTTGCAAACACCCCCGGTAAGTCATACACAGCAAGAGCATGAACAAGTTTAGACAAACACAGTGCATTTACCACCAACACCCTACCTTTTAAGTGAAGACCACGCATTTTCCACAGATTCATTCGGGTGCACACACTGCTATACAAGCCAGACCACAAACAATCCCGACAGGTCACCTCATCCCTACCCAAGGGCACACCAAGAACCCTATAAGAATCCCCTGCATCCCTGACGCCCCAAACATTCGGCGGGGCCACGATGCCCCCGCAGTAGGACACAGACGTCTTTTCGAAATTTATCTTTGCTCCTGAGGCAAGGCAATAAACGTTCAGGGTGTGGAGAGCAACATTGAGGCTCCCCACATCGCGCAAAACCAAATTGGTGTCATCCGCATATTGAAAGATCTTATATTCCTTATCAGATGGACTCACAATTCCGTGCACAGCCCCATCCCTCTTGAGCATAGCGGCCAAAGGCTCGGCCACTATACTATAGAGGAGTGCACTCAAAGGACACCCCTGCCTTACCGACCTCCGCAAAGGGAAGCTATTCGACAGGAGTCCATTGCATTTTACACGGCTGACCGCACTGGAATACAAAAGTTTAATCCAGTTCACGAAGCCATTTTTAAAACCAAATTTCTCCAAAACACGGTAAAGAAAACAATGCTCAACCCTATCAAATGCTTTACTGAAATCAACTGAAACATGAATCCCCCCAGAGACATGCATCTCCTTCAACAAAAACTTTAGGGAGAGTATCGTGTCAGAAATGTCCCGTCCCGGGACACAATACGCCTGTGTACTGGCAACCACTTTACCAATCACACCTTTCAACCTATGTGCTAATACTTTTGCCAGTATTTTATAATCGGTGTTAAGGAGACTTATTGGTCTGTAATTGGCCAGGCACCGCTTATCACCCTTCTTAAAAATCAAAGTCACAATACTAAGAGAAAAGGAGTCCGAAACCCGACCCTCTCTCTCAATATCGCCATACAGAGTATGGAGAATCGGGGCTAACCTGTGGGCGAAAGCACTATAAAACTCTGCGCTCAAACCATCCTCTCCTGGACTCCTACAGGCATTGAGACCCCTAATTGCTGCAGAAACCTCTGCCAAAGAAATAGGCGCGTCGCAGCTGTCAGCGTCACTAGGGCTCAGAGACCCTTCAAGCGCACCTAAAGCCTGACTACAGCTTACCTCGTTAATCCCTTCCCCATCAAACAAATCTGCATAAAACCTACCTACAATATCCAAAATCTCATCCAAATCACTATGACACCTGCCTGACTCATCCAACAGGCCATCCAAGTATAGCTTGCTCTGCCTGGACTTCTCTAAACCAAAAAAGAAAGCTGTGGAGCGCTCGCCCTCTACCGCATACTGGGCCCTGGATCTAAGTGCCGCCCCTCTAGCACGACTAACCTGTATAGTCCTGAGCTCTTCCTGCAGCACCAGATACTCAGGATCTACCGGGCCTAAACCAGAGGTGGCGGCAAGCCTCTGGAGGTGGCTCCGGACCGTGTGCTCCCTGATGGACTCCTCCCACCTCCTCTGCTTACTATAACGTAGGCACAGCTTTTTAATTTTAGCCTTTGCCTGCTCCCACCAATCAACCAAAGAGTCACAAATTCCCATTTCATCATCAAAACAATCAAAAAGGTGCTCCATCTTATTTACAAAAGTGGGGTCGGCAAGCAGCATATTATTAAAAACCCAGACCCCCCCATTCCTCTTACCACCCAGGAAGTCAAGTTTGACGGAAAAAAGGGAGTGATCGCTCCAGCCCACACATGCATAGGAGCTGCCACCGATGTACTTCCATAAAGCACTTGAAACAAAACACAGATCTATCCGAGACTGGAGGAGGACCCCCTGCACCACCTGACGCCGGGAATAGTCCCTTTTCAGGGGGTTGAGACCTCTCCAGACCTCGGACAAATCAGCAGCCACTGCAGCATCAATCAAAAAACTTCGACTAACGGCATTCCTGAATGTGTTGTTCGGACCGAGATCGATTTTTGACAACGCTATATTAAAGTCGCCAATCAAAAACGAGGAATCAGTAACATAAGGAAAAACAGAAACGAAGAAGGTTTTCCTCTCCATCTCCTCACTAGGCGCATAAACATTTATAAGGCGAAATTTAGTGGAGCCACGCAGAAAATCAATCACTATAAAGCGGCCATGTGGGTCCGCATGCACTAAAGAAGACCCGCCGAAAACACCCGGCTTAACTAGGACAGCCACACCACGGGAGTGTGCAGAGCCCAAAGCACAGTACAAAACACCAATGTCCATATCCTCTACCTTGCGATGATGCTCCGCCTCCCACCACGTCTCCTGGATGCACAGCACGTCCCAGGTGGTGTCGTGAAACACACTGTGCATCTTTTCCCTATTCCTCAAGCTCCGGGCATTAATGGAGACTAGGGAGAGCGTCATTAGGAAGAAAAAAGGAAGTTGAACCATCATCCTGATCTAGACTACCGTTTAGACTTCCTGTTCGTCTTTGTCGGGGCGACCTCATTCCCTTGGGGATCGACGCCTGTAGGAACAGTTGTGGCATCTACAGTGGCAGACTCAGAACGGGCAGTGCCGCATGAGACGGGGCCCTCACCCTGCAGCCCTCTCCGCCGATCACTACCAGGCTGGGTCTCACAAAACCCATCGGCATGTTTCGACCCAACCCTCCCGGTCGGTGATCTGGACCTGTCACTACTCTTAGACAGTGGCCGCCTATGCGGCACCTGACTCCTGCTGCCCGCTCTCGAGCGCTGAGACTTGGGAGTCTGGCCTGAATTCAGTGCCTGCTCCCCCGCTTCAGGGGTAAGGTGTGGAGCCAGATCCTCACCCATCCCCCTCCCCGGTCCAGCCCCTGCCACCACGATATTAGAGGTAGGGCAGGACACTGCCCCCCCCTCCTGCTCGGGGGCAGGACTGTGAGACATTTCACCAGCCCCCCCCACCACAGGCACCAATGCCACTTGGTCAGGTATACCCGGTTCCACATCCCGATCTAACAGGGCCTCGCTCTACTTCAACCGTAGGTGGGGGACCCCCACCTCCTTCCTCCGGGTCAGAGGCGAGGTGGCCGGAGCATCCACACACAGAGGGATACTGATGACAGTCCTTACATTTAGCGGCCCTGGGCTCTGTACACTCCCGCGCATAATGGCCTTGGGCCCCACACCGTCTGCAACAAAAATCAGGGCATTCACGCAACACATGGTCAGGCTGGAGACACCCCCTGCACACCTTCACTTGCCTGTCATGAATGACCCTAAAATATTCAGGCCCCCCCGCCGTGTTAAACCTGACGGAATATGGTAGAGAACGCACTTGGTTTGTAAAGCGGACCTTTACAAACCTCGTCCCATCGGCTATGTTTGTCCCCGGCCACATACGTCTCCTCACCTCGGACACGGCCGAAACACCCCAAGCGAGTAGCTTCTGCAGGATTTCCTCATCCTCAATGTAAGCTGGCAGGCCCAGGAAAGACACAACAAGTTCATCCACACAGATATCCCTCCCGTGAACCCTAGTTTCCCCGATCTTAAA
>NC_135433.1:49312765-49315265 GCF_051991255.1 Vanacampus margaritifer
CAACTTTTCAACATGCGAAGCGAAAAAATCCTTCCACGCCGCATCGAATCCGGTGTCGAGGAACTTTTTTATCAATTTGAGACGCAGCGCATTCTTCCTAACTACCAAGTCGATCAGTTTAAGCCCTCCCCGATCATACTGACCAACCAAAACATTGTGTGCCACAGGTGCCCTCTCTCGCCGCCAGATAAATTTACTAACAGCAATGCTAAACTTATTTGCAAACACCCCCGGTAAGTCATACACAGCAAGAGCATGAACAAGTTTAGACAAACACAGTGCATTTACCACCAACACCCTACCTTTTAAGTGAAGACCACGCATTTTCCACAGATTCATTCGGGTGCACACACTGCTATACAAGCCAGACCACAAACAATCCCGACAGGTCACCTCATCCCTACCCAAGGGCACACCAAGAACCCTATAAGAATCCCCTGCATCCCTGACGCCCCAAACATTCGGCGGGGCCACGATGCCCCCGCAGTAGGACACAGACGTCTTTTCGAAATTTATCTTTGCTCCTGAGGCAAGGCAATAAACGTTCAGGGTGTGGAGAGCAACATTGAGGCTCCCCACATCGCGCAAAACCAAATTGGTGTCATCCGCATATTGAAAGATCTTATATTCCTTACCAGATGGACTCACAATTCCGTGCACAGCCCCATCCCTCTTGAGCATAGCGGCCAAAGGCTCGGCCACTATACTATAGAGGAGTGCACTCAAAGGACACCCCTGCCTTACCGACCTCCGCAAAGGGAAGCTATCCGACAGGAGTCCATTGCATTTTACACGGCTGACCGCACTGGAATACAAAGGTTTAATCCAGTTCACGAAGCCATTTTTAAAACCAAATTTCTCCAAAACACGGTAAAGAAAACAATGCTCAACCCTATCAAATGCTTTACTGAAATCAACTGAAACATGAATCCCCCCAGAGACATGCATCTCCTTCAACAAAAACTTTAGGGAGAGTATCGTGTCAGAAATGTCCCGTCCCGGGACACAATACGCCTGTGTACTGGCAACCACTTTACCAATCACACCTTTCAACCTATGTGCTAATACTTTTGCCAGTATTTTATAATCGGTGTTAAGGAGACTTATTGGTCTGTAATTGGCCAGGCACCGCTTATCACCCTTCTTAAAGATCAAAGTCACAATACTAAGAGAAAAGGAGTCCGAAACCCGACCCTCTCTCTCAATATCGCCATACAGAGTATGGAGAATCGGGGCTAACCTGTGAGCGAAAGCACTATAAAACTCTGCGCTCAAACCATCCTCTCCTGGACTCCTACAGGCATTGAGACCCCTAATTGCTGCAGAAACCTCTGCCAAAGAAATAGGCGCGTCACAGCTGTCAGCGTCACTAGGGCTCAGAGACCCATCAAGCGCACCTAAAGCCTGACTACAGCTTACCTCGTTGATCCCTTCCCCATCAAACAAATCTGCATAAAACCTACCTACAATATCCAAAATCTCATCCAAATCACTATGACACCTGCCTGACTCATCCAACAGGCCATCCAAGTATAGCTTGCTCTGCCTGGACTTCTCTAAACCAAAAAAGAAAGCTGTGGAGCGCTCGCCCTCTACCGCATACTGGGCCCTGGATCTAAGTGCCGCCCCTCTAGCACGACTAACCTGTATAGTCCTGAGCTCTTCCTGCAGCACCAGATACTCAGGATCTACCGGGCCTAAACCAGAGGTGGCGGCAAGTCCCTGGAGGTGGCTCCGGACCGTGTGCTCCCTGATGGACTCCTCCCACCTCCTCTGCTTACTATAACGTAGGCACAGCTTTTTAATTTTAGCCTTTGCCTGCTCCCACCAATCAACCAAAGAGTCACAAATTCCCATTTCATCATCAAAACAATCAAAAAGGTGCTCCATCTTATTTACAAAAGTGGGGTCGGCAAGCAGCATATTATTAAAAACCCAGACCCCCCCATTCCTCTTACCACCCAGGAAGTCAAGTTTGACGGAAAAAAGGGAGTGATCGCTCCAGCCCACACATGCATAGGAGCTGCCACCGATGTACTTCCATAAAGCACTCGAAACAAAACACAGATCTATCCGAGACTGGAGGAGGACCCCCTGCACCACCTGACGCCGGGAATAGTCCCTTTTCAGGGGGTTGAGACCTCTCCAGACCTCGGACAAATCAGCAGCCACTGCAGCATCAATCAAAAAACTTCGACTAACGTCATTCCTGAATGTGTTGTTCGGACCGAGATCGATTTTTGACAACGCTATATTAAAGTCGCCAATCAAAAACGAGGAATCAGTAACATAAGGAAAAACAGAAACGAAGAAGGTTTTCCTCTCCATCTCCTCACTAGGCGCATAAACATTTATAAGGCGAAATTTAGTGGAGCCACGCAGAAAATCAATCACTATAAAGCGGCCATGTGGGTCCGCACGCACTAAAGAAGACCCGCCGAAAACACCCGGCTTAACTAGGACAGCCACACCACGGGAGTGTGCAGAGCCCAAAGCACAG
>NC_135433.1:49335265-49342765 GCF_051991255.1 Vanacampus margaritifer
TAGCTAGTGTACTTGAGGTCTTTTGTGAAAGTTTACTTTTGCCATGGAGGTGCAAAAAAAAAAAGCTTAAAGCACCTGGTATTCCCAGGCGGTCTCCCATCCAAGTACTAACCAGGCCCGACCGTGCTTAGCTTCCGAGATCGGGCGTTCTCAGGGTAGTATGTCCGTAAATCTAGAAAAAGAAAACAGTTGACTCTTTTAAAGGTTACACTCGTCTAAACTTGGGACAGAAAAACATTTTGACTGCATGTTCAGCTCTCATCCTGTCAGTTTAGCGTGCGGCTTTCTGTTAGCAAGTAGCTAGTGTACTTGAGGTCTTTTAAGAAAGTTGACTTTTGCCATGGAGGTGCAAAAAAAAAGCGTACAGCACCTTGTATTCTCAGGGAGTCTCCCATCCAAGTACTAACCAGGCCCGACCCTGCTTAGCTTCCGAGATCAAACGAGATCGGGCGTTCTCAGGGTAGTATGGCCGTAAGCCGAGAAAAAGAAAACAGTTGACTCTTTTAAAGGTTACACTCGTCTAAACTTGGGACAGAAAAACATTTTGACTTCATGTTCAGCTCTCATCCTGTCAGTTTAGCGTGCGGCTGTCTATTAGCAAGTAGCTAGTGTACTTGAGGTCTTTTGTGAAAGTTTACTTTTGCCATGGAGGTGCAAAAAAAAAAGCTTACTGCACCTGGTATTCCCAGGCGGTCTCCCATCCAAGTACTAACCAGGCCCGACCCTGCTTAGCTTTCGAGATCGGACGTTCTCAGGGTAGTATGGCCGTAAGCCGAGAAAAAGAAAACAGTTGACTCTTTTAAAGGTTACACTCGTCTAAACTTGGGACAGAAAAACATTTTGACTGCATGTTCAGCTCTCATCCTGTCAGTTTAGCGTGCGGCTGTCTGTTAGCAAGTAGCTAGTGTACTTGAGGTCTTTTAAGAAAGTTGACTTTTGCCATGGAGGTGCAAAAAAAAAGCTTACAGCACCTGGTATTCCCAGGCGGTCTCCCATCCAAGTACTAAACAGGCCCGACCCTGCTTAGCTTCCGAGATCAGACGAGATCGGGCGTTCTCAGGGTAGTATGGCCGTAAGCCGAGAAAAAGAAAACAGTTGACTCTTTTAAAGGTTACACTCGTCTAAACTTGGGACAGAAAAACATTTTGACTGCATGTTACGCTCTCATCCTGTCAGTTTAGCGTGCGGCTGTCTGTTAGCAAGTAGCTAGTGTACTTGAGGTCTTTTAAGAATGTTGACTTTTGCAATGGAGGTGCAAAAAAAAAAGCATTCAGCACCTGGTATTCCCAGGCGGTCTCCCATCCAAGTACTAACCAGGCCCGACCATGCTTAGCTTCCGAGATCGGACGAGATCGGGCTTTCTCAGGGTAGTATGGCCGTAAGCCGAGAAAAAGAAAACAGTTGACTCTTTTAAAGGTTACACTCGTCTAAACTTGGGACAGAAAAACATTTTGACTGCATGTTCAGCTCTCATCCTGTCAGTTTAGCGTGCGGCTGTCTGTTAGCAAGTAGCTAGTGTACTTGAGGTCTTTTAAGAAAGTTGACTTTTGCCATGGAGGTGCAAAAAAAAAAGCTTACAGCACCTGGTATTCCCAGGCGGTCTCCCATCCAAGTACAAACCAGGCCCGAGCCTGCTTAGCTTCCGAGATCAGACGAGATCGGGCATTCTCAGGGGAGTATGGCCGTAAGCCGAGAAAAAGATAACAGTTGACTCTTTTAAAGGTTACACATTCCTGACGGAATATGGTAAAGAACGCACTTGGTTTGTAAAGTGGACTTTTACAAACCTCATCCCATCAGCTATGTTTGTCCCCGGCCACATCCGTCTCCTCACCTCGGACACGGCCGAAACACCCCAAGCGAGTAGCTTCTGCAGGATTTCCTTATCCTCAATGTAAGCTGGCAGGCCCAGGAAAGACACAACAAGTTCGTCCACACAGATATCCCTCCCGTGAACCCTAGTTTCCCCGATCTTAAACCCATCTAACAATTTATCCTTGGCCACCTGGGATGCCACAGTCATTTCAAACCTGTCTTTGGTAATCATTCGACAGGCCAGAATTGTACCACAGACTTCCTTGGTAGCCCTCAGCAGAGCCAACGGAGACAGACCAGCACCACCTTCGAGCTACAAAAACACCGTCAGCTCTTTATCGAAACACACCTTACGCTTGTGCACCACACTCATACCACTTCGAACATCATCCGCACCCACATCACTGCCAACCATCCTGCCAGAAAACTCACCATTCACCATTCCAGACATCCTGGGCCCAGCAAAGGCCACATCCATTCCAACAGTCGAAACAGAGCAAAAAGCTCTGGGGGGGGAATAAACCCTCCTCCACAGCCAAGGAAGCTGGGAGGAGAAAGAAACTGAAAACTAACACAAAAAAAAGAAAAAATAACCAAAACAAATTAAAAAACAGACAAAGAAAGAACACAAAACCACATAATGGGGAGCACACAGCCCAACTGACACACACAGGCACAATCAGCTCAGCTGCAACCAATCAACCACACCTGGGCGTTCTCAGGGTAGTATGGCCGTAAGCCGAGAAAAAGAAAACAGTTGACTCTTTTAAAGGTTACACTCGTCTAAACTTGGGACAGAAAAACATTTTGACTGCATGTTCAGCTCTCATCCTGTCAGTTTAGCGTGCGGCTGTCTGTTAGCAAGTAGCTAGTGTACTTGAGGTCTTTTGTGAAAGTTTACTTTTGCCATGGAGGTGCAAAAAAAAAAAGCTTACAGCACCTGGTATTCCCAGGCGGTCTCCCATCCAAGTACTAACCAGGCCCAACCGTGCTTAGCTTCTGAGTTTGGGCATTCTCAGGGTAGTATGGCCGTTGAAGACATTTAATATTTTCAATTTGATGTTTTACTGTTTTTTAATTTACTTATAGGCATATCAATGTGATATAATCATGAGTGTTTAAAAAGAATACAGTGGAGTAATGATTTTGTGAACTTTATTTTATCCTCTCACCCTCAAAGCTATTGAAGATAGGAATGTGCATGATGTTATTTAGAGCCTTTTGGCATTGGAGTCTAAAAGTCTGGGGTTAGATCCTAATTGCATCTCTCCCCCAGTCAAGAAGGGGAACTGTATGTAAATGTCTGTTTACTAATAAGATTACACCTTTGGCCAACCTGGAATCAACATGTCTGTATTTAAACTTCTGCTTACTAATAACATCACGTCTGCTTGCTAATAACATCAACATTTGGTCACTAGGAGATGACATGTCTGCCCTTTGTTCAATCAAGAGCCGGGGGGAGGAACCTTTTATCTTTTTTGTATAAATGAGTCGATGTTCTGTAAATTGACACACACTTGGGATCATATCGTTGCATTCTGATGTGATGTCCTGACTGTGTCTTTAGAGGCCTCTAAATAAATTCTTGCAGGAAAACTTCTTCATCAGATCCTGAATACAATTATTTTGGACACGCAAAGATTACACTTAATATAGTAATCAAAATATTCCTTCAAAATGGTGACCCCGACGTGATACTTATTGAGACGTTTTTTCAACAGCTGTGATTGATCCTGAACACCGGATTTCTAAAGCGCAAAAATATTAACAAGGTGAGTGGACATTTTATCCACGTAGAGAAATTCTGGTTGTTTGGGATCAATACAGTTGCATTTCGTCTGTGCTAAGTTGTATTTGGGATCTGTGAACAAGTTAGGGGGGTTGTAGTAATATTTCTTACGGTGGGACGGAAAGTCCTCGATTTTGAAAATTACTACGACATTGAACCATGCATGGGAGTTTTTTCCGCGGTGGAATAGGTTGTGTTTTTTATTTTTTCGTATGAATAAGCCGTCAGTATATAAGATACTGGGAGTGCGGAGTGGATTAGCCGCCTGTGTGGTAACAAGGTGTGTGCTGTGTGGAATTACTGAACCGAGGGACATAATTCCTCGGTGTGTGTATGTTGTGTTAAATAAGAAGCCGGGAAAATATTAAGTCGCGCATAGGAATGCCCCGTGTTTACAGAAGTGACGTCAAGTCGAAGCGCTTCGCCGTTTAAAACGGCATGTGACATTGAGTACCACGGAGGAATAGGCTGATTCTGTTGTTGTGGTGTTATAAGCAGCTAGTGGTGATCGCACTATGTGTTGCGGATGTGTGTTGTGAAATAAGCAGCTCGCGTTGATCACGCGTAGTGTTTGCTGAGCTAAACGCCCGTAAGTCGCGTAGTTCGCTACGGTGCGTGGATTGAGATATAAGGAAGCCTGCCGTTTTTTCGGTTCAGAGCTGTGTGATAAGCCGCCCGTGAAGATCCGGATATATTTGTTGAAGTCGCGCAAAAGGTATTTAATATCTGTTTCGTTTTCGTCTTGTTTGTGTTTGTCTGAAAAAAAAATATATATTTTTTTTTTGGGGGGATTAATGAGAATACTTTTGATCTGTTATATCGTAGTATCATAAGTGAGACGTCACTGACTTTATAAATATTAAAAACGACTAATTAATACATATAATGGACGACATTTTTGATCAAGACTCCGGCTGGTTTGATTTGCATAAACTTCCGGTCCATATTCTGAACCCTTTGCTGAGTGAACAGATAAAGGCTGCAACGCTCGTGATGATTGAAGCGCTCCCACCACGCCAGAGAAGTAAGTCGAAAAATCTTTTATATGAATGGATGCGTACTAATTGTGATGATGGTTGGTTTCCATGTCTGGAGGCTAAGGTATGTCTGATTGCATTAATGGAATCCGTGGAGCTTGCGTGTGTGAGACAACGCCGGTTGTTGACTAACTCCGTGAAAAACACATCTATATTTTCTTCGAATGGAAGGAAAGTTAGACGACAATGTAAGGTCGTGGACCAAATGTTGGTCAACGCTAGAATGCTTGCTTTGGGCAGCTCTGTGAAAGTTGCTCGGAAAGCTGTGTTGAGCGAGTCCACGAGCCACGGCTCGGCTAACGGCAACGTGTTTGATGACCGCATGGCTGACGTAGGTTAATGACTCCTCCAGCGTATGCGGAAGCCAGTGCGGTGGAGAATGTTTCTGGGTCATGTGACCTCAGCGTACCAGATGGACTTTTAGACAGTGCTTCTAATGAAATAGTGACTCGCTCTAAGTCAAGTTTGCAGGCACCCATGTTGACAAAAGTTGATCCGGCCACTGGAACTTCTGCTACTATATATAAGCCATTTCTGCCTACAGATCTGAGCGTGTTATTACAAAGACTGCCGCCATTGCAGGCGGGAGGGCAGAATTGGCTGAGGTCTTTGCAGAGAGAGGTGATAGGTCAGATTTTGACAGCGGGGGATGTGCGTGCATTGTTAACACAGGCGTGTCCCTTGTCTCAACTTGAGACCTTAATGTCTAATTCTGGGATGCCTTCTCTACTAAATGAGGAAGCGCTAGCACGTGAGAATTATTTATCACTTTTTGAAGTATTAGGTGAATTATTTCCGATTCCAGAAATTGTCATTTCGGATTTATTTTTTACTCAGAAAATTGATGAGGACGCTGCTACATTCATTGATCGGGCACTTGTCGAATTCTCCTTAAAGACTGGACACTTGCCAACCGATTCGGTATTGTATTCACAAATTTTTCGGTCTGCAATTCTAAAAGGAGCTCCAAAACCAGTTTGGTTTGCTGATCATAATGGTGGGGGCCACATCCACCACATGTGAGCCAAGAGGTCCCAGGCTCATCAAATCACATCAATTGACTCCGACTGAGGGGGTTGACTAAGCTGCTGATCTGCGTCCACACCAATTGGAGCCATCTAACGGATCCCACCACACCCGGTTCCAGTGCCTACCTGACAAGCTACCCAAGGACGCGGAGGAAACAAGATTCATTGGAGTGCCTTTTCCCTGGGCACGGATTGACACAGTTGGAAAAGCTGATCAAGTGTCAATCTGCTGTTTGAAAGGGGGAAATCACTCAAATCCCCTTTTCATCAATTCACAAGGATTGAGTCACACTGGGAATGAAGTCCCGTGACCTTTCCTGCGATCTCTGGCAGTGAGCCAGGGTTCGGAAAGAGGCTGACAAACGCCTCTTTTTAAAAAAATTGACCAACTGTCGAACGCACTTCTCATTCAACAAGACCTTCATCAGGAGATGGCTTCGAGGGACGGACACATCTGCTATTGCGTCGTGACACTTAACCACATCACATAGTGTTATGCCTCACATTTATTATGCCCCTTCCACCGAATTTTTTAATGAATCAAACTGAATTTTGACTGCTAAGCCCCTCTATCTATCTCTCTCTCTCTCTCTCTCACCTGCTATTCTTATTTTCTGAACTCCACACATAAACATTGCTTCATTTTTGCGACGATCAAGATCCGCGCTGGACTTTCTCTCTAGACTATTGTGGGATTAAATGTCCGGTTTTTGAACTTATAGAAGTTCAATGGTAGGACTGAAGACATTTAATATTTTCAATTTGATGTTTTACTGTTTTTGAATTTACTTATAGGCATATCAATGTGATATAATCATGAGTGTTTAAAAAGAATACAGTGGAGTAATGATTTTGTGAACTTTATTTTATCCTCTCACCCTCAAAGCTATTGAAGATAGGAATGTGCATGATGTTATTTAGAGCCTTTTGGCATTGGAGTCTAAAAGTCTGGGGTTAGATCCTAATTGCATCTCTCCCCCAGTCAAGAAGGGGAACTGTATGTAAATGTCTGTTTACTAATAAGATTACACCTTTGGCCAACCTGGAATCAACATGTCTGTATGTAAACTTCTGCTTACTAATAACATCACGTCTGCTTGCTAATAACATCAACATTTGGTCACTAGGAGATGACATGTCTGCCCTTTGTTCAATCAAGAGCCGGGGGGAGGAACCTTTTATCTTTTTTGTATAAATGAGTCGATGTTCTGTAAATTGACACACACTTGGGATCATATCGTTGCATTCTGATGTGATGTCCTGAATGTGTCTTTAGAGGCCTCTAAATAAATTCTTGCAGGAAAACTTCTTCATCAGATCCTGAATACAATATTTTGGACACGCAAAGATTACACTTAATATAGTAATCAAAATATTCCTTCACCGTAAGCCGAGAAAAAGAAAACAGTTGACTCTTTTAAAGGTTACACTCGTCTAAACTTGGGACAGAAAAACATTTTGACTGCATGTTCAGCTCTCATCCTGTCAGTTTAGCGTGCGGCTGTCTGTTAGCAAGTAGCTAGTGTACTTGAGGTCTTTTAAGAAAGTTGACTTTTGCCATGGAGGTGCAAAAAAAAAAGCTGGTATTCCCAGGCGGTCTCCCATCCAAGTACAAACCAGGCCCGAGCCTGCTTAGCTTCCGAGATCGGACAAGATCGGGCGTTCTCAGAGTAGTATGGCTGTAAGCCGATAAAAAGAAAACAGTTGTCTGTTTTAAAGGTTACACTCGTCTAAACTTCGGACAGAAAAACATTTTGACTGCATGTTCAGCTCTCATCCTGTCAGTTTAGCGTGCGGCTGTCTGTTAGCAAGTAGCTAGTGTACTTGA
>NC_135433.1:49352765-49355265 GCF_051991255.1 Vanacampus margaritifer
CATACACAGCAAGAGCATGAACAAGTTTAGACAAACACAGTGCATTTACCACCAACACCCTACCTTTTAAGTGAAGACCACGCATTTTCCACAGATTCATTCGGGTGCACACACTGCTATACAAGCCAGACCACAAACAATCCCGACAGGTCACCTCATCCCTACCCAAGGGCACACCAAGAACCCTATAAGAATCCCCTGCATCCCTGACGCCCCAAACATTCGGCGGGGCCACGATGCCCCCGCAGTAGGACACAGACGTCTTTTCGAAATTTATCTTTGCTCCTGAGGCAAGGCAATAAACGTTCAGGGTGTGGAGAGCAACATTGAGGCTCCCCACATCGCGCAAAACCAAATTGGTGTCATCCGCATATTGAAAGATCTTATATTCCTTACCAGATGGACTCACAATTCCGTGCACAGCCCCATCCCTCTTGAGCATAGCGGCCAAAGGCTCGGCCACTATACTATAGAGGAGTGCACTCAAAGGACACCCCTGCCTTACCGACCTCCGCAAAGGGAAGCTATTCGACAGGAGTCCATTGCATTTTACACGGCTGACCGCACTGGAATACAAAAGTTTAATCCAGTTCACGAAGCCATTTTTAAAACCAAATTTCTCCAAAACACGGTAAAGAAAACAATGCTCAACCCTATCAAATGCTTTACTGAAATCAACTGAAACATGAATCCCCCCAGAGACATGCATCTCCTTCAACAAAAACTTTAGGGAGAGTATCGTGTCAGAAATGTCCCGTCCCGGGACACAATACGCCTGTGTACTGGCAACCACTTTACCAATCACACCTTTCAACCTATGTGCTAATACTTTTGCCAGTATTTTATAATCGGTGTTAAGGAGACTTATTGGTCTGTAATTGGCCAGGCACCGCTTATCACCCTTCTTAAAAATCAAAGTCACAATACTAAGAGAAAAGGAGTCCGAAACCCGACCCTCTCTCTCAATATCGCCATACAGAGTATGGAGAATCGGGGCTAACCTGTGAGCGAAAGCACTATAAAACTCTGCGCTCAAACCATCCTCTCCTGGACTCCTACAGGCATTGAGACCCCTAATTGCTGCAGAAACCTCTGCCAAAGAAATAGGCGCGTCGCAGCTGTCAGCGTCACTAGGGCTCAGAGACCCTTCAAGCGCACCTAAAGCCTGACTACAGCTTACCTCGTTAATCCCTTCCCCATCAAACAAATCTGCATAAAACCTACCTACAATATCCAAAATCTCATCCAAATCACTATGACACCTGCCTGACTCATCCAACAGGCCATCCAAGTATAGCTTGCTCTGCCTGGACTTCTCTAAACCAAAAAAGAAAGCTGTGGAGCGCTCGCCCTCTACCGCATACTGGGCCCTGGATCTAAGTGCCGCCCCTCTAGCACGACTAACCTGTATAGTCCTGAGCTCTTCCTGCAGCACCAGATACTCAGGATCTACCGGGCCTAAACCAGAGGTGGCGGCAAGCCTCTGGAGGTGGCTCCGGACCGTGTGCTCCCTGATGGACTCCTCCCACCTCCTCTGCTTACTATAACGTAGGCACAGCTTTTTAATTTTAGCCTTTGCCTGCTCCCACCAATCAACCAAAGAGTCACAAATTTCCATTTCATCATCAAAACAATCAAAAAGGTGCTCCATCTTATTTACAAAAGTGGGGTCGGCAAGCAGCATATTATTAAAAACCCAGACCCCCCCATTCCTCTTACCACCCAGGAAGTCAAGTTTGACGGAAAAAAGGGAGTGATCGCTCCAGCCCACACATGCATAGGAGCTGCCACCGATGTACTTCCATAAAGCACTTGCAACAAAACACAGATCTATCCGAGACTGGAGGAGGACCCCCTGCACCACCTGACGCCGGGAATAGTCCCTTTTCAGGGGGTTGAGACCTCTCCAGACCTCGGACAAATCAGCAGCCACTGCAGCATCAATCAAAAAACTTCGACTAACGTCATTCCTAAATGTGTTGTTCGGACCGAGATCGATTTTTGACAACGCTATATTAAAGTCGCCAATCAAAAACGAGGAATCAGTAACATAAGGAAAAACAGAAACGAAGAAGGTTTTCCTCTCCATCTCCTCACTAGGCGCATAAACATTTATAAGGCGAAATTTAGTGGAGCCACGCAGAAAATCAATCACTATAAAGCGGCCATGTGGGTCCGCATGCACTAAAGAAGACCCGCCGAAAACACCCGGCTTAACTAGGACAGCCACACCACGGGAGTGTGCAGAGCCCAAAGCACAGTACAAAACACCAATGTCCATATCCTCTACCTTGCGATGATGCTCCGCCTCCCACCACGTCTCCTGGATGCACAGCACGTCCCAGGTGGTGTCGTGAAACACACTGTGCATCTTTTCCCTATTCCTCAAGCTCCGGGCATTAATGGAGACTAGGGAGAGCGTCATTAGGAAGAAAAAAGGGAGTTGAACCATCATCCTGATCTAGACTACCGTTTAGACTTCCTGTTCGTCTTTGTCGGG
>NC_135433.1:51620265-51802765 GCF_051991255.1 Vanacampus margaritifer
TTTACACGTGGTGTGCTGCTGAGAGGCTGGTTGAATGTACCACCAAATTGTTTGAAAATAGCCTTTGGAGATAGCATATGACAGAGAAATGATCATTGAATTCACATGCAACAGTACTGGTGGACATTCCTTCCTGCAGTCACCAAGCCAATTGCATGCTACCTCTAAATACAAGAAAATATGATGCTTATTTGATTGCCGGGGAATGGATTATCTCAGCAAAGAAGTGTTCACTAACAGAATTGTGAACAATATTTGAGAGAAATAGGCTTTTTGGGATGGGAAAAGTCTCAGATATTTGACTCATAAATTGTGTTTATATTTTTCTTAGTGTTAGAAATGCAAACATCCACCAAGACCAGACAATTCTCGATAAGCACTAAATCTTACCATCAGTTTTACCGGCCTCAGGCATGTGACTCAATTTTGTCATCAATCTACATCTCATCCATTTTTCTAATTTGTATTTTACAGTTATGAACTTTCAAGACAGTTGGAACCTCCCGTGGATGTGTGTTCGCCAACTACTTGGAGCCACAGAACACTCACTAAGAAACTTTCCTCGTGAGTATCATGTGACCGTATGAGGCCAGACAAATTAATACACGCACACACATTCACACAGTGCCATAAAAATGTCTTCATGACACAAGATTTGTAAGGCCTCACATAATCTTGACGCAAGGTCTTTTTTTAGTCTCTTGACAATGAGCGATGGATCCAAAAAGCTTCCAGCTGACCAGATCAGTATTTCGTCTTCGGGATCGAGTGCTTCGGAGTTGGAAGATCTGTCCTCTCCAAACGCCGCCTGTTCCATCAGACTGCAGGTTTCTTTTTTGCTTTGTTTTAAAGAAGTTGCCGATATTATTGTGTCAGGTGATTACAATTTGTAATCGGAATTAATGGCATGACTTTAATAGTTAACTTATTATTAATCAAATAGAAAGAAATATGACTGCATCTTTTAGTCATTGATTCAGTAATTTCATAATAGTTTATAAAATTGAGTTATAATTTAAAAAATGTACTATACTGTAAAAAACGAGTGTGATATTGATTTGTGTTGAGGTCATTTTTCTGCCACTAGATGACATAATTGCATTTGTTAGACGGTGACAGCTCAGTGCATTTTTCTTTTCATATTAAGAGCTCTCTAATCTTTAACATAAAGTGACTTAAGTTACATTATCTACAAGTTAAAAATATGATAAAGAAAAAAATTCCAACACTTCGGGGTACGCTCCAACCGCCTGTTTTAGCTAAAGATATTAACAAGCTTTCTCCGACAACAACAAAACTTTCAAAAATATATAAGTTACTTTCATATACTGATAAAATGTCTTTACCCATCTCGAAATGGGAGACAGACTTGTCTATAGCTCCGGAATCTGACTTTTGGATTCAAGTTTGTGAAAACGCATTTAAAATGACAAAACACACAAATTTACAACTTATCCAATATAAAATTATTCACAGAACATACATTACTCAATATATGATGAAGAAAATGGGACTCTCAGACTCCGACATTTGTCTCCAATGTTTACAAAACACTACAGACACTTATGTTCATGCTTTATGGTTATGTACTCCGGTTATGTATTTCTGGACTAAAGTCTTAGAAAAACTTTCCGCTATTTTGGACTGTAGGATACCTTTATCTCCAAACTTGTGTTTGCTAGGTGACCTAACAACAACTGACTTACCACATAAACAATTTCAATCTACACTTGTAGCCCTAACTATCGCAAAAAAAACAATTCTTGTTAACTGGAAAAATAACAAACTCTGAATATCGACCAATGGTCTAACCTCCTCATAAATCACATTTTAATGGAAAAAATATCTGCCTCAAATAAAAACCAAATATCAAAATTTATAGAAACATGGTCTACGTATATAGAATTTTTTAACCTAATTCTGGTTACTTAATTCTGTCTGTTAGCGAGAGCCACCACATCGTGATAACTTACATTGATGTTTCTGCATTTGGCAATTTATTATTATATTATATTATTAGTATGGGATTTTTTTTTTAATGGGCTTTAGGTGAACTGATGAATACACACACGCACGCATGCACGCACATGCAAATGCTCAACCACATACAAAACAAAAAAAAAAAATATATATATATATATGTGTGTATATATATGTATATATATTTAAAAAAATAAATACTTTTTTTTTTTAAAGGAGAGCAATGATGATGTCAAATCGAATGAACAATACTGAGCTCTCCTGAAAAAAAAAAATAAAAAAAAGAAAAGAAAAAAAAACAGTGACTTGTGAAATTTTGCACATTTTTAAAATTGTAAAATAGAACTTGAACCCAGTCTCCACAAATATATGCATTATTATTACATTTATTACTGTAATTTAGTATTACTGTGGCCATTAATCGCACGTTAAAAAATGAGTGTCGTAAAAGGAACTTTAAAGTAACTCAAAATGAATGCACTAATTTTGATACCTCTTAATAATAATACATGAAACGTTGCTCTTTCTGATTTTATTTCCTGCAGTCCTTCCACAGTTCTTGCAACAATGTGTCAGAGGTCTTCTCTTCATCTTCCTCCTCTTCATCTTCATCATCCTCCTCTCCATGCTCCTCGACGACCTCGTCTCCAGACTCCCAAACTCCCTCCGGCTCGTCTTCGGACTCGCTCTGCTTCTCTGCCACTTCTTGTGTCACTCCTCCGCCCTCGGCGGCCTGCCAGCACAAACGCTCCGTGTCCATGACCTCCCTGCCTGTCTACAACCGGCAAAGCGCCGACTCTTGCATTGTGAGGGTCAGCGTGGACCTGGGCCACAACAATGGCAACATGTACAAGAGTGTCTTGGTGAGTTTTTTTCCCTTTTTTTAAAAATTCTTTTTACATTATTAAGGCTTAATAATCGTTGAATCGTATTGTGCTTGAAGGTCATTCAAATGTCATGCATGGTTGATGTTTACACAAAATGGGTCATGCATATCATCTATTTGAGTCTTTGTTCTGTGTGCGTCTTCGTTTTCATAGTTGACCAGCCAGGACAAAACAGCACATGTGATTCAGCGGGTTTTAGAGAAACATCACCTGGATCACATGAACTGGCAGGAATTCACTCTAACACAGGTCATCTCGCAGGAGAGAGGTCAGAACTCACACTTGAAGACTTTACGGCAACAATTCTGTCTTTACAAAGGCAAGACTTCATTTTGAAGTCAGGTGAAGTTAATTTGAGATTAGTGTTTACAGTAGTGCCACCTACTTCATATTACTGAGGTGATTTGGGTAATCTTAATTAAGGATATTGCAATTATATGATTATAAGGTGATTGTAATCACCAAATGTTGTCCTTTTGACCAATTCAATTCAATTAAAAAATTTATTTCACTCTTTAAAATAAAAGAAATGAAAGAAACTTGTTGTATCTGCCCCTGATCAACACACGCACACACACACAGGTTTGTTTTACTATCTTTGTGGGGCCATCTCATTGACATGATGCATTTCCTAGCCCCTTCCATTAACCCCAACCATCAAAAATGATTGCCTATCCTCATTCCTTACTCTAACCTCAACCATAACCCAATTCAAACCTAAACTCTAAAACCAAGGCTTGACCCTCAACAAGTGGTCTGAACGTGTGGGGACAACCAAAATGTCCCCACAATTACAAGTCGGTCCCCACAATGGTAGTTAAACCTGGAAAAACAAACGTGTATGGGCCTTACAATATAGCAAAGACACACACACACACACACACAAAATGAATGACAGCGAGCAGTCAACATGGTGTAACAATTATAAATTAATTGAACAGCATGTCCTTGTGCTATATATATTTTTCCAGTAATTGTGCTTTTATAGATTAAAAAAAAAAATACTTAGACTGAGAAGATTTTGTTTTACAATCCAGATTGTTCCACAAACTGACACCTTGAGTTGAAAAGCATAATTCTTTTTGTTTTGTTCTGTATTTAGGTTTGGAAAAAATGTCTGTTCACTCACTTTCCCTTTAAAATAAAAATCGAATAACATTTGTATATTAACTGGTAAAGTTTCATGTTGGGCTTTATACATTATTTTAAGGTGGTGAAACTCCATCAATTCATTCAATTTGAAAGTTTTTAGTTGTATAAATAATGGATTAGTGTGATCTCTGTATCCACAACTGAAAACGGCACAAATAGCACGTTTCTGTAGAAGAAAGATGGGTTTGGTGTATTTTTGATCACTAACTCACATTCTGCGTGTGTTTTCAGAGTTGCTCATACCAGACAAAGCAAACGTCTTCTACGCTATGTCAACGACGTCAAACTTTGATTTTGTCCTGCGGCGCTTCCACAAAGGCCAGAAGAAACCACTGAGAGCCACTTCCAGTCTTGGGCGCTACACAAAATAGAACCACTATAAACCAAGAGAAAAGACAAACCTGGTAACCGAGTGGAGAAAATGTGAAGCTCTTATGGTAGCAAAGAAGATGTAGCAAAAAAGAAGAAGAAGAAAAAAAGCACTTTATGAATGATTGTCACTACAAAGGGGACTGAACCTTTAAATACCTGATGTATTGTGACTTCCTGGAGGACTGAACTGCGTTGGAATATCCACATTTACACACTTCATTAGGCACAACAAAACAGAGCATTATTAACTTTGTAAAGGTAGATTGTCTTTGTGGGATACAGCTTCTCAATTCCCATCATCAGGTATCCGCATAATGTATGTGGCCTACAAATGCTGCAGTGCGTGACGAGCACAGAAGTCATCTGTGGCGCGTTATGATCCTATCAAGGTGTGCTATGCCCACGTCACCGCACCAATGCCAGCTGACAAGTGGGTGGCGACGTAGTTACCCGGAAAAGCAGCATGTTCCCTGGCCAGTTTCACTGCACCCGCTGTTGCCGGGAGATTTGGCATATTTGGCTGACAGCCCTGACCGGAAGGTCGGCATTCCCCAGTCTGGTAACCATGGCAGCAATAGAGACTTTGATGGACAGGACGGGATGCGCATACTGTACCTACAGCATGAGGCTTTTAAGAGGAACATGTTTTCAATATGGCACCTTTCAATGTTTATATGTTTCGTTGTTTGATGTTTTAATCCCGCTGTTGTTCACGTTAATCCTATTTTGATTGCACCTTTTGTTTGATCAATGTTGCCTGCGTACCTGGTAGCCAATTCTAAAGTCTAAGCCAAAAAATGGGTGCCATATTTTAAATGTTACTGTTTTGTAGTGATATTGAGATTATTTTGAATGTTTAACAAATTCTTTAACCGATATATTTAATGGAAGTGGTTCAGTCGTGTAAATCCTGAATGAAACTGCTGCTCAAGTATGTTGACTAATGCCTGAAAACAAGTTGTACATGTTATCATTTCAATGACGTCACTTGATGCTGACAGGAATTTTCTAGTGAGATGGGTCACATGCTTACTGTACAAGTGTGACATAATATAACTTGGGCAAGGACTCAATATGGTTTGCTAGGGTTGACTGCATTAGTAAACATCCTGTCTATTAAAAGAGAATGTCTACTCTGTAAAACAAACTAATAAACAATGTTTAAAAAAGACATATCCCAATCTATATCTTGTATTGGCAAACCCTGCCTTAAACCCATTTCACATACCTTGTAGTTAATCTCAATAATTATGTAAATTTTCATTTTTATTTTGTTTTGTTGTGAAGAGCACACTCACACCGGCTGTTACAGGCACATTACACACTTTGAACAAATTGGATTAAATCGGGGAGACCTGTGTCCTGTCTTCGAAGAGAAAAGCACATTGTGAGCTGAGATGAGTGCCAATTATCTGTTTTGCACAACCCAAAGTAAAATATTTCAACATCATATATTTTGAAACAGGCGTCGCACATAGACAAATTCTTGCAGCAAACCATGTGGACTCGTTAAGAGAAGATATTCAGGCATCTTGTCGTGCCTCAGTCACTGCTCTGTCTTAAGATAACTTTAAACCAGAGCAAGTATTAGCCAACATGGTAGTTTGGGGCAACTTGTCTCAGTCATTTTGGGGTTTGTTTGTCACATATGCAAAGAATGGGCCAATGAAAATTGCACCTCTGGCAACTCTGTTTTCGTACGCCAGAATTGTTCTTCAGATGATAGTCTGAAGTGTGAGGAAAATAGTTTCCCAGGTTTTGTTTCATTGTTTAAAAATTGATTTTCCAGTTGTTGTTGGAACTACAGTATGGCCACATGTCAGGACTGGTTTAAGTTTCACGACGAACCATCCATCCATGAACCAAAATGCTTTATTTTAAGTTCAGTTTAATCTCAAATTTCCAGTTCAAGGGAAGCAAAACAGGCATTTGAGGCTGAGAGCTGTGACAACCATGCCAGTAGTTCCTACGGACTTTAATCTAGTTCATAATACTTAATGTTTAAAGTTTGCTCAATGACTACGGTAAATTTTCAAGATCAGTGACAAATAATTTCTCTGGCTGTAAAACATAACAAAACAGGAGAACAACGATAATTTTGTCCTTGTATCATTAGTTGCAAAATCTAGTAAGACATCTTACACCATAGAGCAGAGGTGGGCAAATCTCGGTCCTCGAGGGCCGGACTCCTGCAGGTTTTGGAGGTTTCTCATTTCCAACACAAGCTGATTCCAATCAACAGCATCGTTATCAGGCTTATGCAAAGCTTGCTGATGAGCTGATCATATATCAGCTGTGTTAGAGAAGGGCAACATGCAAAACCTGCAGGACTCCGGCCCTCGATGCCCACCTCTGCCATAGAGTGTGACAACTTATCCATTGGTGGAGAAACTTGTCACATGTTCACTCCCTCTATTTGATGGCTTATAAATGTGCACTGACACAAAATATGAAAATAACACAAATACAAAAATATGCTTAAGACTTTGGTCTTTCATCTGGTATACATTTTGTATTTGCATTTATATATGATGTATTGATTCCAAGAAATATATAAAACTGTAAAAAGTGATACAACTAGCCCTGGTCTCTCCTACATGCCTGCACTGCTATCAACAAAAACACAGGGCACATTACTTTTATGCACATTTTGCATCGCATAGTATTAAATTTGTGCAAGTGAAGTGATTGCGCACAGAAAAAAACACACAGAACAATGACAATAAAAAGCAAAGCACGGTATGTACTGTAATAAATGACTACAGTATAGATAAATTCCTGCTGCGCTTTCAGAAAAAAGTCCACTAGATGGTGGTAAATAGTTAAATTTAACCCACTTGCAGGCTTGTTTAAAACGGCTGTACCGATATCCAGTCGCCAGCTGGAGGCAGCATCTTGGTTGCAGTCACCTTGGTAACTTTCGGTTTGGAAACGCAATCAAATATTAAATGAGTCGTTTATATAGTGTCCTTACTTTCAGGGGAGCATTATTTTAGCCACTGTACCCAAATGTAAAGTTGCTTCTTTCTTTTATTTTTTCTTTTCTAAATGAACTGTCATGTATACATATATGGAAAGCCATATGAGCATTGATATCCTACTCTCTTTGTGGAATGACTTTCCATCGTACGTGCTAATATATATATAAAAAAAAAAAAATTCCTACTCAGGAGAGGGACAGAGGTTTCGCAACGGTTTCACTGTTGGTTGGGATACACAGGTCAGCGTTTCTTAAGAAGAAACAGAACACTGCACTCATCGCACACTTTCTCATGCATTATGTATGCGAGTGAGGTTTTCGCCATGTGTGCAAAGTGCATGTTGTATCCGCCATGCCCTCTTTGTCTTTGGTGTGGTGGGCCCTGCAGACATGGCGAGACTTTCAAGGTCTTATCTGGATTTGTCGAGGAAATTGCTCACGCAGGTTTCTAATGAGGATTGATGGAGTTCAGCTGTCAGTAAAATCCATGACGCTCACCTCTGTTGACCTAAAAGTGTAGGAAGTCATCATTTGAAATCTCAAAATGATTACTACCTCATCCGTTATGCCTCATAAACTCATTGTAGTCATGTTGTGTGATAGTAAGATTGTACCTGAGTTCCTTCTTCTACTTTGTTTGCTCATAACTGGATGTAATCAGGCACAACGCGGTGCCATAGTGGTTAGAAGTCTGTCTCACAGTTCACCATTTTCCTCCTAAACCTAATCTCTTTTCAATATTCACTTGTAAAAACAGAAGACAGACAGCTGCCCTCCACCTCAACTCCCAAGAAGACCTTCAGCTGCGTTTACAGTAAACAGCCAGATGAGTCTCTGTGTGCATATGTTTGCGTCCTGTGTCGGATTTAATGTTTTGTTTTGAAGCCTCGGTTTACTGTAGATGTTTCACTTGTGCCCACTGGCTGTAGAAATGTGCTTGGAAACCAGGTCAGCGCTCTGTTTGCATGTGCACGCAGTTGATAAACACAGACTTCTTCCCCATTCCTAGAAGAGGAAGCTGAAGGTCACACTCGTATTCAAACACATGTGCGTCACACACAATGAGAAATCCAACAGGACTTTCATTTGAATGTCTTCTAAGCGGACACGCACGCACGTGCACGCATACCTCACAATCGTGTATAAACTGAGTGCTTGCGCCATACTATTATGTATGTACAGTTGAATGTTTGCATGACGGGTTGGATGTGAGCCTCCGCCCCTCCTCTACGCAGAACTCATACATTTACTCACGTGTATGTGCCTGTGTAGCCTACATACCTTTTATCAGCTTTATGCTCTGAAATAAATGCCAGCATACTAAATGTTCTCAAACTGCGGCCTCCTCTCCAAGTCTCAATTCATGACATGATACACGCCCTGCTTTTTGCCACTCAGGAAGAAAAATGGGTGCTGACTGTAATTACCACAGTTCATATACCTTATTATGACACACAAGGAAAGACATAGCTGCTTGTGAAACCCATCTGCACTCAGTTGCTAACCAAAACAGTGGCACCTTTTGAGTATGTCCACACTAACAATAACTCTTATGTTTATGAATTGTGTGAACATCTACCAGTTTCACTTGACAGAATCAATATTTATTTTTAATCAATATATCTCATCATGATTTAGATTATTACAAATAATGCACAGGTATATTCATCCTTCATTTTTTTTCCATCCCACTTATCCTGTTTTGGGTCATGGAGTGCTGGAGCCTTTCTCAGGTGAGAAAGGCAGATTACACTCTGGACTGGTCGCCCGTCCCGAAGTCAGCAGGGACAAGCGCCAGCTGACCCATGACTCTAATGAAGATAAGTGGTATACAAAATGAATGGGTGGACGTAATGTCTTTGATATATAAATCAACTAATGACAGAAAATTGGGAAGAATATTAAAAAATAATATAACGTTGTACTATGGATGTTTTAATTGTTCAGCACCTTGATCGAGTTGCATTTTAATGTATAAAAAGTGCTATATAAATAAAGTTTGATTTGATTTTACCTTCCAATTACATGAACTTAATGGCAATGTTCTATTATGGTTTCCCCCATTTGTTCATAAAATACATATTTTGTATGGAACACACATTAAAATGAATGTAAATAAATAAATACATAAATAATAAATACAATGAAACAGAAAAAGTCCCAATATGTGGTTGTAAAACTTATTTTCAAGGCTCCCTGCAACTAAATAAGGAACTACAGTACATTTCATCGTGTTGCTCTCTTATTATGATTGACCGTAATTTTTTTTTAGGCGTGTGTTCTGTGCTTTGTACGTTTCTAGCTGGCTTGTCTAATTTTAGCCAAGCAGGCTGGCTCGTGCACAATATCTTTATGGTTGAATTTCTACTGCATGTGTGTGTGTGTGTGCGTGAATGAGTGTGCGTGTGTGGCAAGTGAAAGAGTGAGCCTCCCCAATGCATAGGGTGAGTGAACGGCCTGTGTCACTCACACGCTTGGCCTCAGCACATGGCTCTTAGACAACACACTCCCAGCCTTCACGTGCTGTGCTTCCCAGCCCCCCCCCCCCCTTTTTTTTTTACTGAGAACCCCACCTTGGCTCTGCCAACTGCTGCACATACCATATAACCGTTAATTTATTTCAGTGCTTCCTGATAGCATTTTTTGTTTTTCTTTCTTGTTTCCAGTCAACATTCAACACCGCAGCTTATTTTTATTGCATGCCGGTTCATTGTGTTGCCTCTGTTGGAGCCTGTTTGATTAACATGTGAAAGTTTTACATCAGCTAAATGCAACTACTTTATTGTTGAACTGAAGCTTTCAGTGATTAAAATATGACTTATTTGGAAGTGATTGAAAAAGGGGCGGGGCTGGGGGTTTCACGAGTTCCTTTAAAAGAGCATGCCTTTTTGGAAATGGGAGCGCTTCTTCGAAAAGTTAATGGCTGAAAAACATTTAAGGAGGTCACAAAAAATTTGAAAGCGTGCTCACGAGCTCACATGACCTCGCTAACAGTTTTCCGAGAATGTAACAGGCTCTCAAATGCCTCTCATTTTCAACACATTGGACAAAAATTCAACCATTATAGCATCTACTTGCTCACGACTGAGAGTGAAGTTATTCTGCCCTCGCTACGTCCCAGCTGTAGCTAGACAGATAACTCTTTCAATCAATTTTGTCACTTTATTCACCGGGGAGATGACTCAAGAAGGCAAAAAAAGACTTACATGGTGTTGTGAAATAAAATACAATAAAAGTTTGTGTCCCAATTGTTTGCTGTATGATAAAGAATACACTATTACGCTAACGTTTGCAATCAAACGCGATAATTGTTAGCTCGATGCTAATCACAACCTCAAAACTAATCGCCAGCTCGATGCTAATAGAAAATAAACGTTTCTAGCATCTCTTTAATGCAAACGAACAACCCTTCTAATGTATAGGCTAATGACTTCACATTTCACCCAAAACATTTTCTATATACACTTTTTCTTTTGTGTGTGTTTTAGTCATGAGCGAGTGGTGAGAGAGATTCAGTCAACCAAGCTTTCCTGAGCAAAATCATGGTTTAATGTCATGTTTTGTCACAGCGTGTGGGTGTTTAACTATCTTGTGTTGTTTCTGAAACACAGCACACACTTCCAATATAGACTTTAAAACGTTTTTTTCTTACTTATAGTAAAGGGGAAGTCTATCCATGCATCCATCTTCTACCGCTTATCCGAGGTCGGGTCGAGGACGCAGCAGCTTTAGGAGGGAAACTTCAACCAGCTCCTCCAGCGGGATCCCAAGGCGTTCCAAGGCCAGTCGAGAGACATAGTCTCTCCAGCGTGACCTGGGTCGTCCCCGGGGCCTGCCGCCCGTGGGACATGCCCGGAATGCCTCTTCAGGGAGGCGTCCAGGAGGCATCCAAACCAGATGCCCGAGCCATTCAACTGGTTCCTCTCAACGTGGAGGAGCAGCGTCTCTACTCCGAGTCCCTCCCGGATGACCGAGCTTCGCACCCTATCTCTAAGGGAGAGCCCGGAAACCCTGCGGAGGAAACTCATTTTGGCCGCTTGTATCGATTGTATGTATTGATCTTGTTCTTTCGATCACGACCCACAGCTTGTGACCATAGGTCAGGGTAGGAATGTAGATTGACCAGTAAATCGAGAGCTTTGCCCTTCGGCGCCGCTCTTTCTTCACCACAACGTATCGATACAGAGTCCGCATCACTGCAGACGCTGCACAGATCTGCCTTTCGATCTCCCGCTCTAACCTACCCTCACTCGTGAACAAGACCCCAAGATACTTGAACTCCTCCACTTGGGGCAGGATCTCATCCCCGACCACCCAGGATCATGATCTCGGATTTGGAAGTGCTGATCTTCATTCCAACCACTTCATACTTGCCCGCGAACCGCTCCAGTGAGAGTTGGAGATCACGGCTTAAAGAAGCCAACAGCACCACATCATCTGCAAAAAGCAAAGATGCAATGTTGAGGCCACCAAACCGGAACCCCTCAACGCTTCGGCTGCTCCTAATAATTCTGTCCATAAAAGTTATGAACAGAATCGGTGACAAAGGGCAGCCTTGGCGGCGTCCAACTCTCACTGGAAACAAATTCGACTTACTGCCGTCAATGCGGACCAAACTCTGACAAGGACCTAACAGTTTAAAAGGGAAGTCAACCTTTTTTTGGGTGTGGGGGGGGGGGGGCAATAATATGTTCTATGCAGCCCCACTAGTGTAAATATGGCATTCTGGTTAATAATGCGTCACTGGAATATGAGATAAGCAGCAAAATCCAGCCGTTTTTATCCATCTGAGGGTGCGGCCATTTTGCCACTTGCTGTTGAGCGAAAATGACATCGCAATTGCTCAGGTAACAACCAATCACAGTGCAGCTTCGGAAAACAGGTAAACTGTGTTTGGTTGTTGCCTGAGCCCTTAGCAACTGTGATGTCATCTTCAGTCAACAACAAGTGGCAAAATGGCCGCACCCTCAGATGGATAAAAACAGCTGGATTTTCCTTCATAACTCATATTCCACAAATGTAATATTAGTCAGAATGTCATGTTTAGACTAGGGAAGTCACATATAACATATTATTGTCAAGAAATGTTTAAGGTTGACTTCCACTTTAAAGGAGAACTATTAAGTTTCATAATTTAAAACCAAAGCCGCCCCTAACTGCACAGAGATCACACACTGCATAGAGGGCGGCATCCTCAGTGTGGGGGGTGCCATTTTGAGTGAGGGGGCATATTGTGACGACATCTGACATCAGGGAATTCTCCGACGACGTTTCCTAGTCTACTAGATAGGTCGTCAAAAATTACAACCGCAAATGTCCATAGCGGCAGGCTAGACCAAGTTTAGGTATTTTCGCAGACACTTTCAAGCGGGCGCAGAGTGGTGCATTTGAAAAAACAACAAAAGAGATTTGTGCTCTTGTGGGTCATGTGAACGCAGCCGATTATATTATATTTATGAATGAAAAACGAAGACATGCCCCACACATGCCCGCGGAGCTCATAAATTGGTGCTACACTACCTGTGCCAATAGTTAGGTTATGTGAATATGCCACAACTAATGCAACCATGACCACAGACAGCACAACCATAGCATACACTAACTGATTCTGGGTCGCTATGGCAATGACGATTCATCAAAACACTTCAAACCACTAGGATCTTATTATGTGCTATTGACCACGCAGGAGCTTTTAGTTACATGCTGTTAACCCAGCAAACATAAACAACAGGTGGTATTGTAAACGCTCCACTTGCACTGTTGTGTGCCCTTGATGCGGCGTGTTTGCATAAACGCTCGTCTGTAGCGCCAAGCTTTGTGTAACCGGCGGTTCGGGGCTGAGTGAGGGTGTTACAGTAACACGTTGTGCGCTGACCGCATGTGAGCAACCACTCACATGGGGCCTGCAGCTCACCCTCCTTGCTCCCCCCTTCAGGTGTTTGGATTAGAGGAGGAATGACTGAGTGGCGAGCAGTAGGTGGGGCAATGGGAGGCACTACTGAGAAATCCTTTTTCCGACCGCTCCGGTTTCATAATTGTGTCACTCACTTTTAGGGTTGTTTTAGGAATGCACACTAATACGCTTTAATCAGCCATAGAATTTTAAGTAGTGCTTCATCTCTAGTTATTATTTTGAGATATAGTTGTTACTGTCAATAAATAAAATCTAATTCATTTGTGTGCCCTGTAAAATTTAACGTGGCCTAACATGTGAGGTACCCACATGTCAAGTGCGGGCCCAAAACTGTCTATCACCATAACCTCATTTACCAATGTTGTGCCATATCTTGATATTCAGTGGTTCTTAACCTGGGTTTGATCGAACCCTCAGGGGTTTGGTGAGTTAGTCTCAGGGGTTTGGCGGAGGTCAAGGCACCCCCCCGAGTCGTATGATTCGTGATGAGATGCCCCACTTGGCCATCATTGATTGCAGGGAATGTGCTCAATAGTCGAGTTGTGACTGTTGTGATGGTACATCGTGTGATTTTGTTAATATATTTTGTAATCCTCCAAATCCGAGACCATGGTCCTCAGTCGGAAAAGGGTGGCGTGCCCTCTCCGGGTCGGGGATGAGTATCTTGGGGTCTTGTTCACGAGTTGGGGTAGGTTGGAGCGGGAGATCGACAGGCGGATCGGTGCTGCGTCTGCAGTGATGTGGACTCTGTATCGGTCTATTGTGGTAAAGAAGGAGCTGAGCCAAAAGGCAAAGCTCTCGATTTACTAGTCGATCTACGTTCCTACCCTCACCTATGGTCACGAGCTGTGGGTCGTGACTGAAAGAACAAGATCCCGGATACAAGCGGCCAAAATGAGTTTCCTCCGCAGAGTGCCCGGGCTCTCCCTTAGAGATAGGGTGAGAAGCTCGGTCATCCGGGAGGGACGTCGAGCCGCTACTCCTCCGCGTTCTCCGTACTCCACCAGGTGAGGTGGCTCGGGCATCTGGTTCGGATGCCTCCTGGACGCCTTCCTGGAGAGATGTTTCGGTCATGTCCTTGGGATCCCGTCGGAGGAGCTGGCTGAAGTGGCTGGGGAGAGGGAAGTTTGGGCTTCCCTGCTAAAGCTGCTGCTCCCGCGACACGACCCCGGATAAGCGGTAGATGATGGATGGATGGATGGATTTTTTAATCCCTTCATACTAACTATGTCAAGTCAATAAAGAAAGTGGTCGGGCGAATAGGGGCAATATGAATTCACATGTAGAACGGAACGTATGGTGGTCCACAGGGTTCAATATCGGGGCCTCTGCTGTTTTCATTGTATCTGTTGCCACTAAGTTACATTTTAAGAAAACAGCAGTGGTTGTTTTAAAGTGCTCTATGGATATAGTTTGAGTTGAGTCTGCCAAACCCTCACTCTGTCATAGTTGTTATTTAATTGTTTAGTGCTTTATCGGACAAAGCGGATAGATTGCAATAGGACACTGTTTATGAGGTTATTGCTTTCTCTTTGACTTTTATTGTTATTCAGCTCGCTCTCCAATGACCTGTGGAAGAAACAGGAAGTCCACCTTTTGTATATTGCCTGTTTGCGCTACAATATCAACATTGAGAGACTATGGGTGTTGTCTTACTGGCCTGCTATAGACACACCTTGTCGTGTCCACGTGCATGGCTTACAGCAGCGATTGCCCTCGGGGGGCCGTGAGATATCATCAGTAGTGAAGTCATCCAATTGACACTTCATTTGGCCCAAAAATAGTTACAATTAAATCTTTGTTCATCTATCTTTGTCAGTGATGTACAGTATAGTGACAGACAAAACAATTAACTGCTCTTCCGTTAAACAGCAGAGGGTACAGTCAACCTGTTGCCATTCATCCAACAGAATGAGTCGTGACTTCCTGCGAGTATGTCAGATTTGTGTTCAATTAAAACAGACCCACACTTCACACTGAGTGCATCTATTTGTGAGTAAATAGATGGCTTGGGAAATCTGCCTAAATTTGCGGGCTTAGAAATGGGGCCCGGTACGTGAGTCCATAGGCTGCTCCACTTACAGTCACTTGAACCCGGCCGGCTGGAGACAGATGGATGGGCCTGTTGACACTAATCCACAGTGTGAGGTAATGGAGTTAGCTTGTGTTTGTGCTCTGCTCGCCTGCCACTCCTGACTTACTGACTGACCTACTTAACCAGCAACTCACGTGGCACAAAGGCAAGCACACACACACACACACACACACACACACACACACACACGCACACACACACACACACACACAGTCAGTGTTTTTTCCCAGAAGCTTAGGGGATCATAACATATTGTGTGTGTGTGTTGGTCAAATTGCAGCTAGTCCAGTTTGAGGACCTGTTGCTCAAGGGAAATTTAACCACCTTCTCGTAGCAGGATGCAAATGAGATTTAACTGGTATGTGTTGATTTATAGTTGATGCAGGGGACACAAGTGTTGGATTGTGAAACCTGAACAAATACAAATAAAAACATAAAACTGATATTTCAAACTATATGGAAAAAGTAAGTCAATTGTTTGGTGCAAAAAAAAGTACAAATAAACATTAAGGTACTTTATGTCCAATTAGGTCCAGAAGTATTTAGTTTAATGAAACCAAATTCAACTTGTGTCAATTAAATTCAAGTTTATTGATTAGACTCAGGTCCATATGACAAACACACAGCATATTATACAAGAAGAAAAAAATTAATAAATCAGAATGATGAGAAGAGAAAATGCATGGAAAAGGAAAGGAACGGCTTACGATCCAAAATATATCACATCATAATTATTGATGATGTGAAAATCACCTCTGCCCGGATTCGTCTCCATGTGTAATTAACAGTCGTATCACTTCAGCCTGTCACTTTCCCACTAATGCCGTGTCAGATTATCTGCTGTAAAAAAGGTTAAAGCAAGCACGTTGACCGCAAGAATATTTGTGGCTGTGAAGCAATGTGCTCTGGTGGATGATCTTCTGTAAGCCCCAAAAAGCTCCACTGTGTACACGGATTGTGTTGTTAACTCACTGATTACTCCAGCAAAATCCTTTTCAATATCTTCATTGTGTTTCCTCAAAATGCACTTTCACAAAATCGCACGCGACTGCTTCAGAGGGACACTTGAGGAGGATGCAGGAACTTGAGGGGAGTTTACCAGCTCGATATAATCACGTGAAGCATGAGATACAATTGTCTGAGAGCTTGCTGGCCATAAAGCTGCCATGCATGGAGGAGGCCCATGAAGAATCCAGGCCTGTGGCTTATACACCAACATCATGAAGAGGTTAAAGAAGAGGATACAATTTCACAAAGTAACAAAGTACCACATTTTATTCTTGCAATATGTTGTTATTACCACAGAACAGAGAAATTGCCGGTGAGTATTGTTCTATGTTCTATTTGTGTGTGCTGTTTTTCTTTAATTTATTCAATTTAAAAAAAAAAGTTTATGTAGGTATTGCTGTTAATGTTTTATGTTGTGTTTGTTTTATGTTGTGTTTCAGTAAAGCGCTTTGTAACAGCTAAGGCTGTTGGAAAGCGCTATATAAATAAAGATGACTTGACTTGACTATACACAGAAAAATCACTGTAGTTAGATTAACACTGAGAGTATTAAATCCAACACTAGAAAAGTGTTTATATGTGTCCACACCAATGAGTGTAAATTTGTCACTTTACGTTAATTTTTTACACTAAACCAGTGTTACTCCAACACTGTATAGTGTTAAAAATCTACACTGGTAAACACTGAGTAGTGTTGAAAGTACTCTACACTGGTATCAGTGTTAAACATTTCATTCTGCCAAACTACTCTTAACTCTGGTGTTTAAACTAAGTATGCACGATAATATCGGTGGCCGATAATTATTGGCAATTATCGACTAATTTGACGTCAAACAGATAAACCAGATAATAAAGAAATCCGCCAATAATATTAGACATGCCACGTTGGTCCATCTGCTGTGGTTGTGGCTCAAGTTGTGCCAAACTCCTCAACCCCTCCCCTATCTATGGTAGCGTTGTAAATTTGTGACGTCATAATGTGTGCGACATCTTGTTGACAGAAGATGCATCATGGTGACATGGCAGTTGCCAGTGTGGGCTTTTTTTATTGTCCTGTTATGGAAAATAACTATTTAACACGTACTGTATTACCATAACAAGTTTATACTGTATTGTGGACACCTGTATTTTCTTTAACAATGGGCTTTTCACTTCTTGTACTTGAAGCAACATCGAAGTGACCTTGACTGATAAGCCTGCTCAGAACAGACTGCTTGCTTTCCCGTCTAGCTGACCCTCCCTTCCGCCTACCAAAACCTAACCAGGCTGCATAAAAACCTTCCTATAATCATTTACTGCGCACACTCTCACAGATCACTTCTTGTAGACTGCTCTGTAAGACGTGTGTACATTTGAAACTTCAAACATAAAGAAATCCAAAAGACAAATTTTTTATTCATTTCACCTAACGACTGAAAATTCCACAACACTCCCCAAAATGTTACCCTCGCTGTTTTTTTTGTTGTTGTTGTTTTTTTTGGGGGGGGGGGGGGGGACTCAAAATTAGTTACTGGTTGTCTTTGAAGCAGAGATATCAATACAATTCAGCTGTATGGTGCTTTACACAATGTTTCAATGTATTTGCACATATAGTAGGATTCAAAAGTATATTTGTATTCAAGTTAATTTTGCAAACAATTATCGACTTACTTATTGGTTATCGACATCAGCATGTTCTAAATTATTGGTTTATCGTATCGGTTGAAAATAGCATCATCGTGCATCCCTAGTTTAAACATTTATTAGTGTAGTGTCAGTGTTAAAAATTTAACCCAAACCACACTTTACTCTGGTAATTGACACTTCATTTATGTTGCATTTTTCCTCCCAAAAGGCCCTACAATTACATTTACATTTTGACTACTTGACACAGCATCAGAAGCATCTGGGGTTTCAGTATTTTGCTCAAGGATACTTAATGTAGTCACCCTGGCCTGGGATCCAACTTATGCTTTCAGGGTTGGTTGCAAGAGGACCACTCTACCACTGAGCCACGTCATTCCAACAGCACCAATTTTTATTTATCGCTATTGAAATGTCGACAGCGCGCTGGAAAATTGGAAAGTTTCTCCTTCACCAGAAATGAGGGTGTGGTCAGTTTAACATTCAAGTTAGTGGTATTCAGGTTATGCCCAACATCTACCCCAGTCCCCAACACTCAAGAACATGTACTCTGACAGTACAACCTTTTGTCCTAACAGTGTTGAAATAACACTGCTTACTGCATATTTGATCGAAAACTGTAAATTTGTGTATATCTACAGTATGCTAATTCCCTTTAGCCTTCCTACGGCATTTTGCATTATACTATGCTAGCATTAAGCTAGTGACACAGTTGAACATTTTGGTTTTTAAATATAAAACGTTGAATTTGGTGTATCAGTTTTACAGCCAACTTCAACAAGGGAGTGACAAATAGCTCAAAGCAGCAGACTTGATCACCTCTACAAGGGAGTGAAAACAGGTGCTAATTGAATACTTTCAGAAGTGTGTTTTAGTACATTTAAGTGTGATTTTTTCAATTTAAATGTGTTATAAGTGTATGTTAGGGGTAAAACTATAAAAGCAAATGATTTTATATGGTCTCCCCATATCACACATTTTCACATGTTGTGAGTGAGTCTGGCATGTGTCCTCCCATGTCTGAACACATTTGCCCACATTTATCACCCCAAAGGCCATTTTGGTGGTTTCACTCTGTACAAGGCTGAGCATTACAGGAACCTGCCCTTCTGTTATTGGCGTCTGAACTTGCATACCAGGTTTATTTTACAAACAAAAGAAAAGCATGTCTTCGCATAATTCGACACTGACTGTTCATGAGAATTCCCCTCGGGCTGAGACTACCAGTAAAATTCTTTGTTTTGTGTTGTGGATTCATTCAAAGGTGTCGTCGAGACAGACCATGCAAGTTGGATGACGAGAATGGCCATCCATCTTGTATAGGCCAAAAATAACATTCACCATTCACAAACCTAAACAATGCCTCATGTCCACCATGAAATCTTATAGCAAAAAAAACTTTCATACTTACCAAAAACATTTCCATACTCACTAAAATACCTCTTAAGCGCACTAATCAAAATACCTTTTCACACACACACACATGCCTAAAAACCTCCCACTTTCACCAAAACAACCACCAACCCCCCGTAAACAGTCAGCGATGACGAATTTGCCTACCACCAAAAATCAACATAAGCGTGCTGAATATGACACACATTCAGCTACTGGTAACACAAAGACATATGCCATGGATTAACGTCCTATAACTTCATTAACTGTGTCACACAATGCATTCTGGGAACAATATACTGTATGTGCAAAACAGGAAGATATAACATATAAACTGTTGCCGTGTTCCATTTGCATTCGTGATATTTTTTGGAACAATATATTTATAGTTGAGCCCCGCTATTTAGGGCTGGCCTGCAAATAGCGAAAATCTGTGTAGAACTGACGACTTGCATTGCTTTTACGTTATATACCATGATTTTACCGGTCTGGCCCACTTGGTGATATATTTTTCTCCTTGTGGCCCCTGTGCTAATATGAGTTTGACACCCCTGGTACAGTATGAGCTGTGCAAATTCTTATGTCCGGTTGTGTTTCCATTGCTGCAGCAGCTGCTCCCGATCAACATTAACCTTTGACCTTCTTAGGAAATGTTATGCTTGTGAAACCCGAAGCCAGAAACAGTCTCACACAAGATGGACTGAGATGTCGAGAGCCTCTCAGGTCTCACTCACCTGAGGCTTGACCGCTCGCTTTCTCGCCTGCCCTGTACCAAACCGGATGGAACTGGATAAGAAAGTAGGTCCACGTGGCTACGTGGCACATATCGTCAAGCTGTGACACACTCCGGGCTGGTGGGCGTGTTTGTGTTTGAACAAACTTTTGTATTCCCAAGTGACATTTCAACGCAAAGGCCAATTTGACATCTTGGTTGTCAATCAAATTCACACTATCTGCCCTCCCCTCCCACTGTATCCCCTTTCTTGTGTAAACCTCAAGTCCTCCTGCACAATGTGGGATGACCAGCCGGCCTGGCCGTATGCTCTGGTTTAGAGATGCTACAGCTCCTCATGATGCAAAATAAGCACGCAGGACACACTATATGAAATGACTCATAAAGTTTGTTCTTCTGAAATTTTTCAGTTCACAGGCAAAGATGAAGAGGATGATTCATCACCTCATCTCAGCTTCATCCTTATTCTGAATATTTTCACTTGACTTGAGTTCCTAGTTAAACCTGTGATTTAATTTCCTTGTTGTGTGAATCATCTTGCCAGAGATCCTACCAGGAAGGCCTGAATGTGCACGTGCATGTTTCACTTTTTCCAATATCATTGTTCAGTCTTTGAGTACATAAACTTAAAGCTGTGGAAAGTACCTGGCATAGGCTGAGAAGCCAAATATTGTACTCAACTAAGAGTACAGTACTGTTACTTTAGAACACAATTCAACTACTTAACGAGAAGGTTAACCAGTTTGATACACACTTCTCAGATGACACATTTGCTCAATTACCTCATTAATAATATTCACTTATGAAAACACACTGATCATGTTTATGATTTGCCGTAATAAATAGGAAACTGATTATTTCTATAAATCTCAGAATCATTGTCAGTCTTCACATTTTCAAATGATCACTTGTACATCATTCCAAGGAAGTCACAATGTCCCATTACTGGTAAACTATTCATGGAACAGATTGCCAGCTACTCGTGATCCTTTTCTTTGAATAATGTGACTCAAATGAAAGTAAAGATGAGTCCTCCAAGGAATTACTTATTTATTATATAACTACTCGCATATTGAGTAACTACTGAATTATTATCATTTTTAATGAGTGCATGAATTTCAAATAAATTAGGAATTAGCAAATTCACGTACGGCATAAAAATTCCAACATAATTATGTTATAGCATAATTATAACTAAAATGATGATCAGTTGGCTTGCGATTGGCTGGCAACCAGTTCAAGGCGTACTCCGCCTACTGCCCGAAGCCAGCTGGGATAGGCTGATGATCAGTCATATCCTCATAAAATAACATGAATTAAGGCCACAAAGGACTTTTAAATTTTAGCCTTCTTTTGTTAAACTCGTGAAACATCACAAGCTCGAAATGGAGTTCTTGTAGGCTGAAATGTAATATTTTTAGGCAAGCACAGATAAATAATTGTTCCCAGTTTGTAAGCTCAACACAGTAGATCGTTATCTCTTGTGAATGAGCCACATGCTACTGTATCTGTTTTGCTTCACATAAATGATCATAGACATATTTGAAAACTTTGTTTCTGAGATGTTGTGTGCAGTCATGTGACTGCTTGGCTTCGTTTGATTGTCGGAAAAGAGTCAAAGGTCACGAGTGATTATGTTGGACTGGTGAAACAGAGTCATGTAACACTGCCTGAGGCAGAGGGTGGCCTTTAACCCTTTGCTGATATATATGAAATTTCAAGTAAATGTAAAACTTTTACCGCCAATATACATGACCAAACTGCAGGGTCGCTACTCCCTACAGTTGATACGTATGCAGTTTAAAAAATACAAGAGTGACTGATTTGCAAAAAATGTATTGTAGTCATCCTGAATTGGTGCCACATGGACTATTGCCCGAGTTTTATAAGATCAGACCTGTGATCGGATGAGTGGGTTGTGGGCGTGGCCAGTGGAAGGAGGAAGATGAATGCAAGCATGCGCTTTCTCGAAGAAGGCTAACAGTTGAGGGAAACGCTAGTTTGATGTTTTATCTGGCGACATTACTGATTATTTTTTATGACAGAAGTTATTAATCAACCACTGCTTGTCTTTTTTCATCATATGCAGATGGTACAGTATAGTGTCTGTCTTTTTTCTGTTACAGGAGGGCGTTTGGTGAAGTTTGTCGAATTCTGACATGATTATTTGTTATGTCATTTGCACTGCAAAGATGAACAGTAATAAAGTGTTGCATATTGATTTTTGTCTGTTTGCAATGTTGTCAGATCATTGTGAGAAATTATTAACGTGATCATTGTCTTCGCAAAGATGACTATATGTTTCACAATTAATAATAATAATTGATTAAGGGTAAAAACTCCAAACTTGGCATTAATCAGTACCGAAGAAGTAGCTCTCTGTTTCAAAAAGCCTGGTGACCCCTGGTCTAGCATTAGCTTTGTGGTTTCAGTTTAGCTTTCCCACAAAATCATTTTAATAGAGTAAAATATTATATAGTACAGATCAAAGTGTTACAGATGGCATTATTAAATGTCTATTATTTCAGTAGTCAATAACCCACAAAGCAACCAAGCTAAACCGAATTGCGAAAGTATGATAATGTAACAGCCAGTCAGTAAATAACATTAATGATGATAAACACAATACGTATGCTGTATATAGTCTCATTATTTACAGCATGTTATTGTAAATAACCCAATTCTGCGCCCATCGCTCCTGCTCCAGTGTTAAGGGAGTCTCATCTGGAGAGACTGATACATTATATTTAGACTTGACCTAATAGTGGCCTAAAACCTTTGCACAGTACTTTACATAACCAGTCCTAAAAGATGACACATTCTGAAGTTGATCTGTTGCTTTTAATAGCACGAGAGCTAAAGGAAATGTAAATTAAAAACAAGGGTCCGCCATTGTTATGATGATTGTGTCTAATATCAATAATGCAATATAACAATAATAATATAATCCACATGGGCATGTATTTCAAGAATATGTATTTATGATTTTGTTTCCCTGAAAGAACATCACGCACAAAAGAGAGTTAGTGCATATGTGCCAATATTTACCATCTAGCTGATTTCTAAATGTGAGAGACCCCTCATTATGGGGAAAAAAATGTGGTAAGTGTGTCACTCTTCTTAGTGCGTGGTGTACTCAAAGCGCCACAACACAGCACACCAGACACCCACAACAATTGTGATTCTCTTCAACCAAAACACGTCTGGGGGTTACAGTACCAAGACTGACCTGTGAGAGGCGACGTGGTGCTGCAGGACATCCAGAATGCCGAAAAATACAAGGTAAAGAAGATTGAGTTTTGTTAAAAGTAGAAATAGAAGAAGCTAGGTAGCTAACTGTAAGCTTATCTGATAGCTATGTTGTGGTTGCTAACTTTTCTTCATGTCATTTTTAACATGGTGAACGACACATTATGAGACAAGATGTTATTATACAAACCCTTAGCTAAACTAATTGTTCCTTTAGTCTTGTCCAGCAACAGCACAAACTTAAGGTCGTTTCCTGATTGGCTATTGTTCCGTTTATGATCCTATCACAAAATAATGTTGACTTTTGACTGACTGCAACCACTTTCAGAACTTTAAAAAGATGCTTAAAATGAAGACATCACCTGAATCAATGGATCAAAAGTGTAATTCGGCCAACATGTGACACACTGCCCTAACTGCTTTCATAACGGAAGGTTGTAGTCATACACCCGCCCGTGGCCGCGCACTCAGCTGCTGCCAGACCCCCCAAATATCGGCCTTGCATTCCAGTCTGGGGAGAAAATAAAACTCATGCCATCATTGTTTCGTTCCTCCCTGTGATTCTGTTCATTTGCTCTCTCTGATGCTCCAGAACCCCCCCAAAACCCCCACCTTTGTTAGTGGTTCCTTAAAAGGCGCCCTTGTTTCTGTAATGGCGCTGCACTAACAGTGGGGAAAACACAACCTGTAGTGTTGATTGATAACGGCTGCTCTGGAGAGGGCTCGCCACAACGACATGACATTCCTGCTGTCGGCTGTTGGAAGCAAAGCCAAGCGGCACACGTGACTGCAGTCGAGTCTGCTGTTTTGTGATCCAGCTGGCGCTGTATATGGTCAGGATTCCTGGAGCTCAGAGCAGATTTCCTCTCAAGTACATCAGGGTGGAAAAAATGGAAGGGGAGGAGAGGAAGGTGTCCAGGGGACAGAGCCATTCTAGGAGGGCCATATTTGAACATTTGGCCTGCTTTGCTGCAGCCTCGTTTTGCCTCCATGGGCCACGCCCACTTCACCTCTTTTCCCTGTTACCCCACAAACCGCTGTTTTACCGTGGGTGGGTTCACTCAAGGCTTTGGGGCTTTAAAAGTTACTTTGTGGACAAGTGAAACGAAAAGGTGGGGGCTTTCTGACGAAATTGGGAGGAGTTGACCTACATTTTGCCTTCTGCTTCCACCATGCATGGTTTGATGCCACGTGAAAATGCAGAGTAGATTGACTGTTTTTTTTTTTAAGTTTGAAGTTCTATAAATTTAACTTTTTTTTTTTTTAGTACTGTATTGCATGTAAAGTGCCATATCAGCTGAAAATGCAAGAGCCAATAAAGATTTTGAGAAATGTAAGCCAAAAGATTGGCACAATGTAATATGAATTACTTTTCCGCACTACCTTGTATTTCCACTCACCATATTAGGCAGACTTGCACAATTAAATTTGATATAACACAACCGTCTTTATGAATAATAATGATTATAGTACAGGGTAACAGAGGTGGGCATTTTCCAAAATGTAATTGACAGTCGGTTAGTACGTCATTTTATTTTATCTCATTCACTGCCATTGACTGTAATAAACGTCAAAAAATCATTTTAACTATATCTATTAGTTAAACTTTTTTTTTAAATACTTTTGTTAACAAAAGTATGAAAACCTAGATTTTTGTAACTGAAAATGTAAATGAAAATGCCTAACACCCATAATTTTTAATATTGCTCTCGTCAGGCGATTACAATTTTTAATTGTAATTAATCGCATGGCTTCACTAGTTAACTCACGATTAATCACAAATTTTATATCTGTTCTAAATGTACAATCATTTTTTTCTAGGTTTTCATACTCTTGTTAACAAAAGTGGCAAAAAAATGTAAACTAATAGAAATAGTTCAAATGAATTTTTGACGTTTATAGCCGTCAATGGCAGCGAATGAGTTAATCATGCTTCCGTCATCACTTCGTCACCACTATTTTAGGACCCCGAGTGTAGTCCACGCTTATACTCCGACATTTACCACAAACGAATGCAGCCCATGTGCAACCTGCTGTGTAAACTACAATTTGAGCATGAAAAAGACAACAATGGGTGGGTTTCCATCCACCTATTTTTATTTGAATTTTCAAGAATTGCGAAAAAGAAACTGAATGGAAACGCCAGAAATTTGAAAAAAGGCCTAAAATTCGCAAAAAAGTTTTTACGCTTGGAGGGGGTGGTTTTTGAAGCGTATCGAAAAAAGGAAAATGCTCATTTTGGCGATGGAAACAGGTTTTGTGAATAAGAGACTACAAGACCGGATATACGTTGCACGTTTTGACCGATACTACGTCACACGCACGTTTGTAGTCACAATAAATGGCGGATGATAAAGTAAGATATGTTTAGGGAGACGAAGAAACACGATTCTTTTCATGATTAATTAAAGAAAAAAACATTAATGCAATTCTAGATGGCTTTATTAACATCAGCTCTCAATGTAACGACACACTTCACTTACATGCGGGAGGGAAGCCAACAAGACAAACTACTTCCGTCCAGTCCGTCAAAACCAACATTCCTACCTGGAACTCCCCATTGTCCCAAAGTTCCGTCACTACAACGTCTAACTTGCATGTAGCAGAGAAATCAACAAAACCTGATACCCCGCAATTATGTCTTCCCCAAACGTTCCAGTATGAGCTGCTAATCAGAAGCTAACACTTATGCTGTTAGCTAATGCTATTGTGTGCAACTGGTATCTGTTGCTTGAAAATGGTGCACGGTGAAGCTACCATGGAAATGATTGAACAAACATAGGCTACCATCTTAAAAGTGACGATTTCAGATGATATTATGTCCACCTTTTAAGAATTGCGACCTGCATTGATAATGCTGACAAGTCATTCTGTCAAAGTGCGGTCACGTAACTAAACAATTGTCATATCTTGACAGCACAACCAAATCTTAGGAATCCTGACTGTTAAAGCTGCAAAGAACATCTGTTCTAGTTAACTACCAGTTGAAGTTAAACATGTATCCTCAGATATCCTAAAGAACAAATTGGTAAGATTCTATGACAAAGAGGAATCCATAAAAATGCAGAAAACTCGTTTAGAATTGTGATGAAGTGATGAACACAAAAGATTTGCTAAAAATATCATTCTTGAGAAAAGTAAACTTGCTTTTCTCTAACAAGGAGCTGAATAACAAAATTCCCAACACGTGTTGTTGAACCATGAATGGACCAATAGAAGTTGTTGTTTATTTCTTCTCTTGACTTAATAACTTAATGGACTTTTATCCAAACAACATTTGACCAAAGAACAATCTACATGCACATGTAAGGTTGCTATGAATCCAGATAAAGGCTTGGGTCTGTTAATGTTATGTTAATGTTATGTTGACTTATTCTTGACCTTGTTTAATAGAATTCCATGGTGACTTGCAAATAACCGTGAAAGCTTGTTATAAACAAACTTGCATGACACGCCATTGGCCCTCTGTTGCTGCATGTATGGCCGCCGCATTCCGTGCACAGTGATTTTGAAAGTAACACGTGTACGATGAGCTTTGTCATCATGACACAAGTGTTGCTCTTACCACACCTTGCGCATTCTTAACACCATATTGACAGCCCACCCACACGCACTGTATGCACCAATAACACGTATGACTGTGACTTTCCGCAAGGTCACTCGGGCTGGCGCGCTTCCAAAGTCAACAGCAAGCACTGACCAATTGCCATTTCCATGGAGCTCAGGGAAATAAAGTCATTTTGTATTGAATCATGCGCATTTGCCTCGCAAAGGTCGACTGACTTAAATGAATAAGGCCTTTTCCATAGCGCTATGAGCTAAATTCGACTGCTTTAAAAATATCTTTACAAATGTCTTTTGTGACTCTACTCTGGCTGAAACACACGACATGTGACCTAATTTTCAGTCACAGGATGAGGAATTGAAAACAAAAACATTGGCAAGTGAGGCTGATTTGCCATGAGTTAACACTCCCCTCATGTACACGCACACACACATACACGTATACATGCATGAACGCACACACAGACACACATTACACCTTACCGGGGCCCTGTTGGAATCAAAACAAACATTCCACACTCACCCAGCCCTGATCTCAGGGTAACACAGGTGGCTATGTTGCTCAACTTTAACTACAGTCGCAGCGCAAGCTTATTGTGTAATATCTTTGCAACCTACACAACAAGTCTTTCCCCTTTCTACTGGAAGTATGTATTCACTCCAGTAGATGTTGTCAAGCTGAACAAATAACACAATCAAAACAAAGCAACAAAACAAGATTCATTTTTACTTTCATGCTCTCAGTGAGCATTACCAGGAAATGGGGCGTCACGATGTATCATAAAACCTTTAGTTATGCTTCTTTTTAATTGGATTTAAAAAAAAATATATATATTAATAAAAAAAAACAGCTTAGTTTAACTATGATGTGAATAATACAGTAATATTTTTTTAAATACAGTAATACACAGAATTATTATTTTTTCCACAAAAGTTGATCTTAGAATCAATCAATCAATCAATCAATCAATCAATCAATCAATCAATCAATCAATCAATCAATCAATCAATCAATCAATCAATCAATCAATCAATCAATCAATCAATCAATCATACTCTCTAATGAGGTCCAACACAAGAGCTGTGTTGTTTTTAGTCAAAATGTCCATCATGAGTAGAGTCACAAATAAGTCTCATGAATATTTATTCTGAGAATCTTTTGGCTGCATCATTATTATTGCGTGTCATAGCAGTGTAGTGATGGAACGGTGGATGAGTAGTTTTGAGTTTGGGGATTTATTTTTTATTTTTATCTTTATACTCCGCTTTCCTTTCAAAACATGCACCACTGAAGGCTCTAAATTGTTCTTAGGTCAAAATGTGAATGGTTGTCTATCTATATGTGCCCTACTCAGGTCAATTAATGGAGCCCAGGTTTCAAAGCAAACATGGTGAAGCAGCATTTAGCTGTTATGTTGCATGCAAATGGAATAACTTGTCATTGAAAAGTGAAGTCAGCCCTAAGTATAAATGGTTTTAAATCCAGACCCGCATTCATTTAATCAAGGTATTTTAAGCATTTTTAAAATAGTTTCAGAAAGCTGCTTTGTATTTATTTCCTTTGCTTTTAAATGTTTTTAAATCTTTTGGTTAACGTTTGGCAATGTACATTATTTTAGTAATATTAATGAGCTATTTTTGTTCTTTGTACTCTGTGAATGTCTGCAGTTGTTCTGTTTGTTAAAGTATTATAAAAAAACAAAAACAAAACTATGTTATTCTTTTGGTTGTGTGAAGCACATTGAACTAGTTTCCCTGTGTATGAAATATGCTCTTTCCTTGCCTTGCCTGCTATTGGCAATAAGGACCAGTCCACGGTGTAGCCCGCCTCCTGCCAACAGCTGGGATGGGCTCCACTTGAAACCTGACTTGTATAGATGTGTAGACTTGTAAGATAATGTAAGGAAAGGCATGTAGCAATGCAGTAAATCAAAGTTGTCAAAGATATGAAACGTATTATTGCTTTACCTGATTTATTCTTGTCTTTAATATCATTCTAGTCATGGTGTGTGACTAAATATATATATCTAATAAATTATTATGATGACTATTATTATTGACTGCTGACCAGGCCAGTATGCAGTTTGCCTTTTGCCTGCAATGAGCTCGGATAGACTCAACTCATCTGCAACCCTGAACATGCATGCCTAGGTTGATGATTTATTTACAGTGTTCTATACTATGAGTGAAACCCTCCCAAAATATCACATTCAAACATTGTGATTCCTTATCGCATGTGTCCTGACATGTCCTCTTTTCAAGTGTCGCACATACTGGTGCCATCCATCCCGTGGTGAGATTACGGAAGGCTTTGAAGGGCACAGTTGGAGCAGCACTCAAGAAGCAATGGAAACACAACACACAACAGAATTTGTGGCATTTTTGTGAAGTTGTACCTCTTACCCTTTCTTTCATCACTTCTCACATGCAATCTGTATGTTGGGCCATTGTCGGAGAAGGGAGGTGCGGGTGTATGTACGTGTACGTGTGTGTTGGTTTGGAGCTGCATGCTTGGCAAATGTTTTTTTCCCCCGTAGGCTGCTGTTAGCCAATGGCCTTGTGGCCTAAGAGGAAGGAAGCCCACGGGGGTGAAAGACACAGTCGGCTCTTTGTTGACACTCCACGTTTCCCACTCGCTCTTTGTGCCCTCTGGGCCTCCATCATTAGTCATTCGGCCTCAAACACTCTTGACTGTCTGCTACTGCAGATTCATGCATGTCTTTGGCTGGTGCTTCTCATCTTAGCAGGGACAAACAACCATCACACTCCCAATCACACCTATGGACAATTTGGAGTGTTCAATTAACCTGCCATGTATGTCTTTGGAATGTGGGAGGAAACCCACGCAAGCACGGGGACAACATGTAAACTCCACCCAGGAAGGCCGAAGGCCGGACTCAGGTCCTCTTCACTGGGAGACGGATGTGCTAACCAGTCAGCCACCGTGCCGGCCGCATCTCTCTTTATTTTATTTTATTTATTTATTTATTTAAGTAGGTTGCTTAATTACACACTTGATGGGCCACCTGGTACTGAAAACTCAACTTTTAATTACTATTCAAGCAATTAAAAAGTCACATTTTCATAATACAGTATGTTGGCACCAGGGTTATTATAGTTTTAGAATTTTTCATTTTAGTTAGTTTTTATTTCGTTTTGAGTTTTGGTTTTTAAAATTTGTTAGTTTTAATTAGTTTTCAAGGTGGTGGTTTTTATTAGTTTTAGTTATTTTATAAATGCTTAGTTTTACTTTGAAACAACGTCATCTGAAGGTGCTTTTCTATTGGCTGCTGCACTTTTGTGTGACACACTTTCAAATGTCCTTATTCCGGTTAATATCAAAATTAATCTACTTAAAATCACATTTAAAATTATCCCCAAAGGCTCATGCATTAAATGCATGACCAAAGACTAAATGAAGCACATTTTTGCTATATAGTTAGTTTTGTAAAGATAAAATGTAGTTTCAGTTAGTTTTCGTTTTTTTAAAAGCATTTTCGTTTTTATTTTATTCCGTCAACAAAATAGTTTTTTAAATTTTAGGTTTGCTTTTTTCGTTAGTTTTAGTTAACTAAAATAACCTTGGTTGGCACACTTTTGGGGGAGGGGAAATGACAAAAAGCACACACAGCCATACTCACACTAAAACAGTTTCATAAGACATGCACGTTCCTCTTACATCACTTTGAAAGGACGCTACAGGCAGCAGGTCAACGAGGGCTTCTGTGCTCTCACGTGTTCATGCGAGTGTGCGTGCATGCCTGACCCAAGAGAGGCTCGGTGAATGGCTGTGAAGTTGGTGGTAACAGTGGAGGGGGGGTTTATATGGTCATATGTGGGCCACGCCACTCCCTGTTGCGGTTCTGCTATTCATGCTGCTGGCTGCCTCAGACCAGTTTCAATGAGACTGAAGCGCACACAGCATGTGTAAATGTGTCATCCTCCTCCATCAGGCAAACAAAAGTGATACAATTTCAAAACTGCTCATTTGACAAAATGTAAAGAACGGCTTGACTTTTTTTTGCCATCTGATTCATCAGAACCTCTAAAGTGAAATTCTCACCAAGGGTGATCCAAAAGACATTTTTCTTATATATTTATCAGTATTGGTAGCTTTATTTATTTGAGCTCTCTCTTGTTATTTAATGATAACCCCTGATGTATTTTCTCCACTCTGCAGGTAACGTGAGATCAAAGTTTTCCGCTCTGTTGATCAAGAGCATCTTTGTCACAGGAGATCAACAAGAATGACACAAATGGATCCTAACCTCCATCGATCCATTCATGAGCATGTTGCCCCCCCAGTGCCCCACTCTCTCGTGAGCTCTCCTTTACCTCTCTTCTGCCTTCCCGCACACACCGACCTACTTTCCTCCTGACCTGTTTATCCAAGCTCCTGTAGTTCAAGTCAAGTCAGGAAAACAGAGCAAGCTCTTGCCCCTTGCATGTGAAAAGATTTAGTTTACTGAGCTTTTCTTTTGCACAAATATAGCCGTGCGAATGTAAGTGAAAGCATTGTGAAGGGCATTGATGCGTCAGCCTCAAAGAGGTGCTTTGTTTGCAGGCTTAGATGGAGTTAGTGGTCACATCCTGCTCTCCCTCCCTCCCACCCGTCTTCCATCAGATGCCCCTCCCGTTGCCCTTTCCGTTGCTATTATCGTGACCTTGTTTTGTTGCATGGAGGGGTGAGGAAATCTGTTGGGAAAAAGAGATGAAACACCTTCTAATTTCATTCAATTCATAGGCATTTAATGGCTAGATAACACATCAACTCAAAGGCATTCATCTGGAATGGAGGTTGGCAACAGCAGCCAAAGGCTCACTACTGGCGCTGCCCAGCTTTGTGCTTGTCCCACAGTGATGACTCATCCTCTTCAGTTGTATGATGTTTTGCTTGTAACCTGCTCCAATTTATATGTCTGCAGAAAAAACAATGTTTTTGGGGGAGGAGCTGTTCAAATTGTTCAGGCAATCTTGTGTAAACAAGAACACATAAAATAATGACGAGTCATGCTAGAGCCATATATGTATATGTAATAGTAAATGGTGCTTCACTTATATAGCGCTTTTCCACCTTATAAGCCCTCAAAGCGCTTTACAATTGACTACTCCTTCACCTACTGACAACAACATCTGGAGCAACTAGGGGATTCAGTATCTTGTTCAAGGATATTTCAACATGGTCACAATGGCATGGGATGGAACCCACAACCTGTGATTTGTGAGGCTACCGCTCTACCATGGAGCCACGCCGCACCACGATGTACATATATATATGAGTGCATTATACTACACGTAATGTATATACATTTTTCAGTTGATTTGAATTCAAGGAATGGATCCTTGTCCTATAAAAGGCAACATGGAAACAATATAAATACTAACTATCATAAGTTATATTCTAATGTTGCATTGCCTTCGTGTAATGTATGTCCCTGGCTTCTGATGAGAAATGTGTTCCAGGAAGCTGTGAGCAATGTGTTACCTAACTGGAGGTTGAGGTTTCTAGATCGTCAGCATGTGGTGCCATGCAGGCTGCTTATAGGCTGTCATTGCTATGCTGACAGTCGCTACTGCCTGTCGACAAAGACCCTCGAATAGATTCAAATTGTTGCTTACTTCATGCCTATAGGCTCTTTTTGTGGACTCAGCTTGAAAAGAAATGTCTGTGTGTGCACTGTGCAGCAACAACAAATATATATAAATAATAATATAAATAATATAAATACATACCCTAACCACCATGAAATTATGCAATATTCTAAATATGCAATATTCTAAATATATATACAGTTGGTGTTTGCCAAATTATAGTGGAACGCCCCTGAAAATGTCAAGTCATAATGTGTCCAAAGAAGCTCCACAGGTGTTTGTGCATCTGAAGTTTATCCTTCAAAATTGTCACCACAATTATTTTTTTTAATCATCATTAAGTAAAGGATGACTTTACAGCTCTTGTTTTTAAAGGGGAAGACAACCCCTAAATTGTCTTTAGAATAATATGTTCTATGGAACCCCACTAGTCAAAACACGGTATTCTGATTAATATTGCATTATGTGGAATATGAATAAAGCAGTGCGGCCATTTTGACACTTGCTCTCGAATGAAAATGATATCAAAATTCCTCAGGCCTCAGGTAACGACATATCATGAATCAAATCAGAAAACAGGTGAGCTGTGATTTGTCATTACCTGACCCCTGAGCCATTGTGATGTAATTTTTTGCCAACAACAAGCGCCAAAATGGCCGACCCCTGAGATGGATAGAAACATGTGGCTTTTGCTGCTTAATAAATATTCAACAGATACAATACAGTAGACTAGCGGGGTGCATAGAATATATTATTATTGTTATTATTAATTATTTCTTTATTTTTGTTTTGACTTCCATTTTAAGATTTCCCATCGATTATAAAAAAAAATGTGAGTGAATTAAAATAAGAAAAACAGAAATAGCCTCAAGACTTTCAATTGGTTCAACATTGTTTTATTTATTTTTCAATCTTGAAATGCTCCCATCTTCATTAGTGTTATTTCATACATATTCATGTCAAAAGGAAGAGACAGTAATGACCAGCCGGATCAAGTGCCACCCATCTGTGCCTGTTTCCTTTTGTCTCCGTGTCTTGTTCATAAAACCATCATCAGCAAAACCACAAACGTTACTGATTAATACACACTGAAAAGAGGGTGGGTGGGCATGGGGTGGTATGAGTCAAATACATGTCATCATAGTCAATAGGAAAAAGGACACGGTATAGGGAACAGAACAACACCGGGACGAAAGGATAAAGGGTATAAAACCGATTAAATAAACATTACAGTGTTGTTCAAGGGTGAGGGAACTTTACATTTATACACAAGTGTCAAAAAGCCAAACATGGTACATATACTTCTGCTTCACATGGATCCAGTGCAGGCTACATACATACTCAGTGAGCAGTAGAGCTACATGGAGAACTGGATATTGGAATCATATAAACTCCACTTTAAAACTTGATGAATGGAATTGTGATTATACAAACCATGCTTTGGCCAATTTGAACCCAAATGTTTGTCATTACCACTTGTTTAACGTCAGTGAGCACAGTTTTAAACTCCATGCATTACAGTTCAAACTCAAGCCTGCAGTGGATCTTAGGTCTAGATCTGTACACATTTTGTCTATGTTCATGTGGGCTTTTTATACAGTGATGGGCAAGCGGAGAAGAGGGAAATAAATACATTGGGCCAGTGAATGGTGACAACAGATATGGTTGATAAAGCTCAAATAAACTAAAGGCTTATAGCCTGCAGCTGGTGAGATCCACCACATATTTAAAGGCTGGTTATAGATTAAGAAATCCAAACATTATAATGAGGCACTCGCCCCAGAAAACAAAATGTTCTCCATTCAGTGCTGGTGGCTCTCCAAACTGGACAGCCATATCTGTGTAAACAGGTCATTAACAAATGATTAATGCTAAAGCTTAACAATCAAGAGAGAGGCATTTTGATTTGAGGGGGTCCTGTCGCAAGAGCTGACAGTGTGGCTGTACAGTAATTTCATTCCGATTCCGTAAAAGGATGGTCATTTCAAAATCCTTTGTCGTTGCAGGTTTGCTGCATTTGTATTAAATGTATTGTAAAATATAGATTTAAAATAGATACATATATTCATATATCACAGTAATATACAAAACAAGTGCTTCAAAAATAAAGGTGATGCAGATCTTTTATGAAGTAAGGGGGAGAATATGGATCATAGAGGTAGGGTCAGGGAAGAGGTATGGAACTCGAGTTTTGTAGTTTTGATGGTGTTTGAGCTTCTTTGGTCAAGGGAACATCCCAAGAGTGTGTTTGCATTTCATTTGAATTAAGGCATAAACAGACAAACATGTGAGTCAGATATGCAGCAAATTTCTGGTACTGATAAAGCTTGAGGCAAATTGTTTTACATTCTTTTTGGATCCAAATGTGCTTTGAGTGTGTTTTACGCTGTGAAAGAAATGTAGTTCCATACCTCTTCTCATCTCATTAAAAAAAGTGCTTCTGTTGCTATGGAGAGAATGTAAGAAACAACAAGTCTGTACACTATATACAAGTATGATACAGTCCCACAAGTCACAAAGTCCAGTCTTTTTGGTGACTTGGAGGTCACTAGGCCAGCTTCATGTAACAAGAGCATCAGAGGGCGATCATAGGCGAAGGCATTATGGCAGGACGGTGATAGAGGAGAGATTGTCTTTACAATACGTACACAGTAAATTTTGTAGAGTAAATTTGACTCTATTTAGAGTGGGACCAAATAGACTCAGTTTTAGAGTAATATTTACACTTGGAAGAGAGTAAAGTAAAGAATTTAAAAATAAAAGTCACTCAAGGGTTGTGGAACAAACTCACAACCTTCGATCATTTCTTTATTTTACTCTCTTCCAAGTGTAAATATTAGCCTACTCTAAAACTGAGTCGATTTGGTCCCACCCAAAATAGAGTCAGATTTACTCTACAGAATTGACTGCGTATCACTGGAGAATGCTTAGCTGTGACCACATTTGAAATGACCTAATCTCGTCTCTTATTCCGCCGTCCACCTGCCTCCTTTTTGCCGTTGTGTTTCCTTGTGCCTTCCCCCTCATTTACGGCCCCGGCCGGGTTCTCTCTATGAATGTTCGATTGCGGTGACAGGGATAAATACGGATGTTGAGGGAGGGGTGGCGACGTGGCAGAGGGAGGTGTCGTTGGGGACTCTTGGCCGGAGCAATGGCCTCCACTGCTCCCGGAGTTTATGGCCCGATGTTTAAGCCTGAGTTTGTGGGGTAATGCCGTGGTCTTCACCTCCCCCTGGGGGTCTCGGCCCTGGGCGTGAGAGCAACTCTGGGATGAGGTTTGAGGGGAGGCTGGATCATGGATGTTGTTGAGAAGTTGATTGTGGTAGTTGTCTGAACAGGACGAAGATGGAGACTCATCGTCATCAGTGGAGGCGTCTTTGTCAGAGCTCCGTGGATCTCCGTCACTGGATGATGTGTCTTTGCCAGATGAGCCTGATTGGCCTTGGTAATAAGCATCAGTTGGGAACTTGCCTTCAAAGCTAAGAACAGGCGGCTCCTGGTCTTGGGCACAAAGGTATGAACGAAGAGGCTGGTGGTGATACAGATGCGATTGGCTGGCTTCCTCAACTTGTTTGTGGCTAAACTCTCTGGACAAATGAGACTCCTGCTGCTCCTGCAGGGGAGATTGGCAAGTTTTGTACACTTGTCTCTGTCCATCTTCATTTTGGCAGCCTGCGAGATCATATGAAGGGGTGTCTAAAGGTTCCGTGTTCTCTGCAAAGGACTGGGGACTGCTACTTTTGCTCTGCACATTGGTATCGTGGGAACGTGCTAAGCTGTCCACAGGACAAAAGAGAATGACACTCCTCTGGGCAGCAGGTGGTTGAGGGGCAAGTTGGCTGTTGACGGTGGAAACAGGCTCCTGATGGGGTTGTTGTTGGTGAAGATGCTGCTGCTGCTGTTGCTGGCTGTGATAAACGGCCTCCATCTCCTGAGAATGCTGCTGGAGGTGGTGATGAGTGGGTACAGATGCCAGACCTCGATGGATGTTAAACATGATCTGAGTGGTGGTGCCGTTGGTAATATCCATCTCCAGCCTGTCGCCTTCCTGCTTGATTTCAAAGGGAATTGGCTCCGGGCTGTCTCTGGAGGAGTCGTCAGACATGTCAGACAGAGAACCACGTGGCGAGTATTTCGCCATCTGCCTGTGGCCCTCGCCCAGCCCGGATTGCTCCGTTTCGGAGGAGTCCGAGTTCATCATCACCTGAGAACTGCTGGAATAGCCGCTGGAGTAGTACTGAGAGGATGATGAAGAAGAGGAACCGCCATTTCCTGTGCCGTTGCTTCCCTCAATCTGTTGGCTCTTTTCGATGTAGGAGGCGGTGCTTATAAGGCCGAAGCGTAGCTTCAACTGGAGCAACTCTGTTTTGAGCCTCACATTTTCATCGTTCAGTGCAATGACACGGTTCTCCAAAACCATATCGTTAAGACGGCGTTTCTCACGGGAGCGCTTAGCTGCCTCGTTGTTCTTGCGCCGTTTCTCCCAATAAGAAGCATCTTTCTTCTCATCGGAAATGAATTCACGTTTTCGCCTGCAGGTCATATTGGGTTTGGGTTTGAGGATGCGGCCCATGCGAGGCGGCGCCCCTTGGAGAGGGGTCATAGGCTCTTCATAACCGGTGAAGGTCTCAAGGCAGTTTAAGTCACTTCCTGAGTTTTGGAGGGCTGCAGTCAGACTTTCCATTCTCATCTGCTCGTAGCCAGTTTGAAGTGTAGACAAAACAACGGGTCAGCAATCAAGGTGATGGAACACCTTTCGAAACTCCTTCAATGTATTGACTGTAAGTTCAGTGATGGCAGGAGGGAACTCAAGTGTCCAAATTAGCCAAGAAGATCAACAACACTTGCAGCTCAGCATTAGACACCCTCATTTATCCACTCGTAGCTTCGGGTTCAGTGTTGATACTGGTATTTCCGACTCCTGACTGAGACACTGAATCTGGAGTCGAAAGAAAAGAAAACGTGTTTAGTTTTGGCATCATAATGGCACGTTGAGTAAAGCCGTAAAATGTGTGTGCCAGATCTGCATGCAAACAGCAGCATGTGGGTCTGCCAATCTACCTCAGTGTGCCAGTCTCTTGGGGAATCTTGCCCTCTTTCCCCTCGTTGTCTGTTCTCTCTCTCTTGTTGATGCCAAGATTAAAAGCTGCAGAGATAAAAACAAACCGGAAAAAAAAGATATGATCATTTTGGTCAACTGACAGATTTACATAAAAGAGTCCAAATGATGTCATGTTAAGGTTCTCCTTTTTGTGTTCCACTTGCATAGTGCGAAAAGGCCCTTTTGCTTTTGTATGTCTGGCGGTCTCCCATGGCAACCGTACTGTCTGACCTCTTTGCTCGTCTATTGATCTGCTCTGTCTAGAAGCCTATGACCCTTGACCCTTAGCCTGGCATGTTGACTTATGTGATGTAATGTAGTCACTGGGTTGATTGCATGACTAGTGATCCCATTTTTTATCTCGCAACCCATGTGAGCTTTTGTGATATGCATCAATGGGACCGGAGGCAAATGCACGAATTATATAGTGTAAACCACTGCATCATAAGATGAACACTCAAATTGAAGGTTCCGTATAAGTGGGTCAAAAGGGTGAAGCAATAGTAGTCTTTCTCTATTGTGCAGGAACAGCCCCACTGCCTTTTCCAGGGAGAATCCCCATGTGTAAACACTCCTGAAAATAGTGAACCCCCTCATGCATTCAGGCGCAGAGGAATGTAGCAGCATTCTTCACCAAAACAACTCAATGCCAAATCAATGATGCAGGGAGAGCAGATAAGGAAAACAAAGGCAAGCAGCCAGTGCTGCAGGTCATGGAAAAAGAGGCCGAGACCGGGGGCATGAGGTTTTGAGGAAGAATTGTGTGTGTTGGGAGGGTGAGACATTGACAAATATAGGTCAAGGGCCCCGGGAAACAAAGATTGATAACATTTGCTACAACAAGAGGGTGGTCTGAGTTTTGATGAGGATTTTCTTTTATTGGGTGCTGTGTATGTATGTATTATATAACATTAGAAATATTCACGGCCATGATATGAATACATCATATACTGTCCATATTTTCTTGTTAAGCCTCAAAACCAGACTAGGTCAAAACAGGCTTGAGCCAGCATATTTGCTCCCATGTCGTTCTGGTTTGGACTGGAATTTTTTTGTCTGTTGCGTGGCGTAATGCTTTGAGGTTATCCTCGTGAGCCTTTGACGTGTGGCGGCAGTGAGACAGAATGGGAAGAGACACGTTCCACAGTGTGTCCCACTGACCCAGAAAGTCCATTAGCCTCCACGGAACCGTATCTAGGTCACCAGAACTGCGGCGAGACGAAGCCCTGACGAAGGAGCCAGAGATCGGAAGAAAGACAAAAAGTGATGGGAGACTTAGGGGGAAAAAAGAGCGTGCAGAATTATAGCATGGTGGGCTGTTAACAAAGAGGAGGGAGCAAGCAAGTGCAGACAAAGAAATGAATCAAAGTCTGAGAATTGTAACAAAGGATGAGGTGGCCGCTCGATACGGGGATACCAGTGGTGACTGCAACAATGTTGCTATTGCATCAGCAGAAGGAATGTGTCACCCCTGGTGAAAAAGGGGGCAGCCAATCACATCAGTAATCAGAGGCTCAACATTCAACTCTGATATTGTCAAAAGCAGATGATTAGTTCACTATTTAAAAGGTCAGTGGGTGACATCACCTTCTGAGATGAGTTACATTAGCGAGCCTTCTTTTACAGTCTCAGAGTTGCCGCTGAAGCTCTTCCTTTATTTTTCTCGTCTCTCACACTCTTTTGTGACAGGCAAATGAATGCGGCTATTTCATTTGCATGACTAACTGGCATTTATGACTCAATTACACAAAGATAAGGCTCAAGCAAGCAAACCTGATCTGCTGATCTAAATACATGTTCATGACCTAGATTACTCCTTCCAATTCATCATACACATTACGTGTCATCTATGCTGTGGGACTTGTGGAACGATAGCACAGTACAAAAAAAAATAAAAATTCTGAGTCGCACTCGTTTGCCAGACCGCAAGACTCTAAATGTGTACTGGAAACAGTGGATTGAGTTCAGCCCTCGCACGTGTTGCTGTGGAGCATTTCAGGAAATAGGAGCAGGCTTAAAATAAAAGGCACATGCCCCAAAAGAAGAAGATGATGAAACAGAGGAGGGGGTTCAGTGTACGGCACGTGGTGTGAAGTTGGGGGGGGGGGCATGGGTGGGGTCTGTGTGAATTCCAAATCTGGGTGCAGACTTTATCCACTTAAAAAACATGGAGGGATGGAGGCGGGGGTTCAAGAATCTGAAAGCCTGCCAGCAAGGTGGAGTCCTATCGAAACTGGATCCTTGTTCCAAGAACACACAGACATATCATCCCTCTCTCTCTGGAAAAGGGAAAAAAGCCGAGTGACTCAGTCCATGTGTTTCACTAGTCACATGTGCTCCCTTGGCCTACTAAACGCTGTAATTCGCCTGCGCATGCAGCAACAACCACAAAGCAATAACAAAGCACAGCACTCATCTTTTATCATCTCACATATGCTGCTATAAACCAAGACAATGAACTTGTCGCACACTTTTTGCACTGGCTTTTGCTCATAATGTGGACAACAAGCATCATTCGTAAATATAGTTGACTTTTAGTAAAAGTTTCACATGTGCATGGGGATTTTGAACTAAATGGCCACTTCTGCCACTGGTGAGGATTCTATTGTGTCGTTCTGACAGTGCCGCACTACCATGCCTTGCTTTTGCGCCTCACCTCACCGCCGCCCCCTCCCACAGGAGTGATGTGACCTACATTTATAGCTGGCATGGAGACCCACTGTACGCCACCCAATTGGCAGTGTCCTCGCCACAGAGTACAGACGCAGAGACCATCAGTTTCCCCTAATTGCATAATAAGCCAATTTATTGAAAAATCTATTGTCATTGATCCATTCATTTATTTATGTATCTCTGTGTCTAAATAGGCAGATTTCAAATTGGTGAGATTGTTTCACGTGCCATCATATTCTCCCCATATAGGAGAGCAGATGACTTTTCATTGTGCATGCCAGATTAAGACAATTTTGTGTACCTTAGAAGATGACTTTAGTAATGCCATTTATATATATATATATATTTTTTTTTAAAGCAAGGGCAAATGGGGTAACGATAAGCACTGCTTTGTAATTTCTTTTTTTTTTTTAATTAAACAATATATAATAAATACAACTTTTGTAACAATGCCTATTGTTTTTTTTGTATTATCTGTTTGACATCTTAAATTTTCAGCCTTAATTAAACGTTTTAGTTTCTGTTTCTCCATTATGACTAGATGTGGTAATTTTGCCCTTCTTTGTTGTTCTGTCTGACAAACCACATTCATGCATATTTAGTTGGATCCTCAGTTCATCAACTACATGCATCTATTGTAAACTACAGCACAAACAAATACAAATAAACTTGGCGTAAGGTGATAACCTATTACACTGACCCTCGTCTGACCCACATTTGATCCAGATGTTCCACGCCTCACCTTGCAGTCACCAAATCCGGTTAACTTCACCATTCTTCTATCTATCTATTTTTCTTTTGGGGGGAAGGCTCCCATTTAAAAAACAAAAATGAAAATCAGTATCCATACGCAAATACGAGGCACTCGTGGCTGGCTCGATCGTGTCTGACTTTGCGCTTCCCGGTTTGTGTTTGCGGCTTCTTGGGCGGGGACTGAAGGGTTAAGCAGGAGGACCGCACAGCGGCGTTAACCTTTACAAAGAAGCAGCTACACGTGACACGGAGAAGCGTGGCGCGGAGCCGACTGCTCCACTTGTCTGCACCGACTAGCCTACTAACCCACAAGGAGTCTAAATGAGTCCAAATAGGTCGATTCTCAAAAACTTAGCGCATCATACAACAAATATGGAAAGTAGGATTGAATGCAAATATAATAATAATAATAACAACAATAAAAATAATAACAATAAAAACAATTATAATTATAATAATAAAAGTATTATTATTATTATTGTTATTAAATCTTTACTGTATGTATTTGTATATTAGTAGTAGTTGTAGTATTTTTATCCTATGCACTGTAACACACGTGAGTTATGGATTCAGAGGCAAAACAGATATGATCAAGGATTCAAATAGCTAAATATAAAATAATGTTTAAAAAAAAAACACGTTCACCCCACAGGCGTAACCTCCATATAGGTATTTTCTCTCTCTCACAGACAGATTCTCATATACAGTAATTGACATTGAGAAAATTGTTACCTAGGTTCAAATGAGCAACCAATGGTAATCATTCTACTGGACAAATCACATGTTGAGATCGAGAAATAACTGAAAATACCAACTCACCCAGCTTCCTAGATGATAGAATCCACGGTGGGCACCAGTCCGTTAGGTGTATGCTGTCGCCTCATACTCCTAAACACACACCATCCGCCAATTTGCAAAAGTCCACCTCTCCGTTCAGTGCAGGTATATAGGAGGAGCGTGAGCACAGTGGATCTTGTTTTTAGTGCCTTGCTCATGTCATGTTTGGTCCAATTCCTCCCTCTCTCGATTTCCCCTTCTCTCTGTCTAAATGTATGTTAGTAGGTCAGTTGTTGCATAACAGGACGCTTTGGGTGCCTTGTCACGTTTTTTGTTTCTCTGCTGGTTCTGCCCCCTCCCCTCTCCTCGTGCCTTCGAATCCCGTTGCAGGAGGGATCGAAGGGGCGGGGTGAGAGGATGTAAGGGGCGGGGCTACAGGCTTCAAAGCTGTCAGTCCAGACTGCATGATAGCCTCAATGAGATTACATACGTCAAACGTGCTTATGAATAGAAGAATGGAAAATTTATGTGGACGTCAGAGAAAGCAGAGTGATATATATAATCACTTAAGTACACAAACATTGACATCAGCAAGGATGAGATGAAAATATTTTTATACTCTAATTCAATAATTGTAAATATAAATTAAAAAGATTCTGAATTGTCTTAAAGTGCAATGAGTCAGGTATTTCATAAATGTAAGAAAATACTTTTAAAATCATGTGAACAGTAAATTTCAAGAAAACAGTCAAATAGAAAAAAATCGGCCTTTAAAATTTATGGAAAAAGAGATACATAAAATAATTGATTCATGGTTTTATGAATCAATATTGGGTTTCAAAAGGAAAATCGATTCAATATCGAGTATTTAATTTTTTAAACCCAGCCCTAATATTTATTAGACATACATTGGGTGAACTTGCAGTATGTGTGACCATGCATAACTTGACTTGACTTTGGTGTGGAAGAACTTGAGAACCCTGACCTCAACACCATCTATCTCCTTTGTCATGAGCTACAACTAAGATGGAAGGAGCAAAGTGGCATATCTGCTGAATAAAATGAATGGGGTCGTACTTGACCTATAACCTCTGTTGTACTTGGCAGGGGTAACATAAACTTAATGTCCCATATACCAAAGACTGTCTCAAGGTTAATCCAAGTAGGAATTACACATTCTGTCTTTTCCCGAGTGTTTATTTTGCTCCAAAGTGTTGAATAACCCGGCTGCTATTGAAGCTGGTGTGATTCAGCTTCATTACAAGCAGGAATGTTTAATTAACATGCTGGCAGGCTGAAAATGTGGAAATCCCTCACACAAAGAGTGTCAAACTATTTTGTTAGGCTGCAACAACTCCACTTTGAGTAAATGAGGAGTTGGACTTTGAGGCATCACAAATAGTTGACTGGCTATCAAACATAGCTACACTGCGGGGGCGGCATCGGCTCAGCGTATTGGGTTGAGAACAAACTGCTTTGTTAACACAGAGCATATTTGAACTGGACAATGTGAGGACGACAGTTTGCATGTGAGTTGGCGACTTTTTTGCTTTGGGCATCCGAACATTTGTAGTTGATTCCAGTTCATTTCTGGAAGAATGTGCCTGTGTTTGTTGCCTTCGTCAGCACACTGTGTTCCAAATTATTCAACATATGATGTTTTTGTTCATTTTTCCAAGTAGTCAGTAACAGAGAGTAGTGTTTTTAATCATCAACAATTAGATTAACTTCTATAATGAGATAGATTTTATCCAACAAAACCATCATGAATAAATAATTTTGTTGTTTTTGCAAAATACTGTATGTTGTATTATTATTATTATTATTATATTTTAAATATCTTAACCACTCTTCTACTATAGCACTTGTAATTCTGTGGATGGTTTGTGTCATTTGATGACAGAAAAAAGATAACAACAAAGCACAACTTCAGTTGTCTTCCGTCAGGAGTATTTCACTGCGGAAGGCACAGTTCTTCTTCTCAAACAATGGCAGGAAACCATCAGTTGAAACTCTATATATTTTGTCAGAGGTCATTCGTTTCGCAAGGCATTGGACTATTTCATGCATCATGCATAAATAAAGTGACTTGCCAAATCATGTGCAACAGCATCCTTTCGCAATTTTCATTTAAAGGGGAAGTCAGGCAACACCAACATTTTCTTTACCCTCACTAATCTAAACAGGACATTCTGATTAATATTGCGTTTGGGATATGAGTTAAGAAGCAAAATCCAGCCATTTTTATCCATCTCAGAGGGCAACCATTTTGCCACTTGCTGTCGACTTAAAATGAGATCACAGTTGCTAAGGGCTCAGGTATCAACCAATCACGGTCATCTTCAGAAAACAGGTTATTGGTCATTACCTGAGCCCTGAGCAACTGTGATGTTATTTTAGATCGACAGCAAGTGACAAAAAGGCCGTCGTCCCCTGAGATGCAGAAAAACAGGTGGATTTTGCTGCTTAACTCATATTCCACAAACACAATATTAACCAGACCCACAATGTTAAAGTTTGGGGTTAAAATCTCGACTCTGGTCTTCCTAAGTGGAATTTGGCATAGGTTTTCACCTGGTGCTACAGTTTCCAGCTCAGCTCTCCAGTTTTTTTTTTTAAGGGATCATCTTCAAGTGTTATTCTTTGTTTCCCTCCATGGATGAAGCAGACAAATAGCACTGAAGGAGCTGAAGCATGGATGCCCCTCCCCCATAAAAACACACATTCCCTCTCTCTGTCTCTACATCGTCCCTTTCTTTTTGCACCCCATCCTTATCCCCACCCGAGCAGCCCCCCAGCTCTGTCTGCAAGCGTTCCCATGGCAACTGTCGCACTGCCTGCCTAGCAACAGGCTTTATCCTTTCACCGAAAAAAGGACGGTAGTGGTGGGGGCAACAGATTGGAGGAAAGAGGGGACTGGGAGTTACGTAGATGTGAGTAGTAACATATTGCAGTGGCTTTATTAAATTGCATTCCTTTCTACATCCTGCTCCACACCTGCAGTATTTGTCGCATATATCATCGTTTTTGTTTTGTTGTAGTACTTTGATTGCCCCACAAGATTGTGCAATTTATTTTGACAGACAATATAGCTTTCAAGAGTATGACAATTGTGGATACATTTACATCCATATTAAGGAAATAATGTTCCCCGGTGATTTTTGTTTTTGTTTTTTTGTATGTGTTGAGGATTTTCCCTTGCCTCTTTCCCAAAGACCCAGTGAGAATGAGATGTACAGAAAGCATTAAAATCAGATCAGATTAAATCAGACCATCATTAGATTAACCTTGTCTTTTATGGATATAATCAAACGAACAAAAATACAGATCTGGAGATACTAAATTCACCACACCAACTAACTTGCTAATATAAGAACAAAAGGATCAGGACGAGGCAGTGACCCCCGATGCTATTGTCTTTGCTGCCCCCTGCTGGAAAAGAAAAGTAAAGACAATTCACCCCGGAAACGAGTAGAGCCATGTGGCTTTGATGCTTTATGTGATGAGGATGACAAACGGATTTCAGCATTACTCAGCTTTGGATGGACACTTGGCTCAATACCACATCCCAGAGATAACCCGTTTTGCAATAGACTTTGTGATTTGCATATGCAACTTTACCTAACATTTTTTTTTGCTGTGTTGAAACTGGAGATAAAATGCAGAGTGAGACAAGTGATACGCCCTACTTCTTCCGTTTACAACACAGTGGACGGACTTGAATGACTAAAAAGTCACGAACATAATAACACACTTATAGTGACTTTATCAAATGTTTATTTTCGTTGAAAATATACAGACACCATTCAAACTTAGAGAAGTGGACAAACAACAGACAGTAACAGTGTTCGACTGCTTTACATGAAAATAAACACATGGTGTGTCGATAAACATCAACGGACACATTGAAGGAAACTTGAGATTCTTGAATATTTATTAGTTGAGCTCGATGTTGAGTACGTGCTACCATCCCATCTGCTATTTGTTGACGATGATTGAGCTGACTTGCCTCAACAGTGCAAAGCTTTTCAGAACTCCAAACACTTTCGCTTATCACGTGTTGCTGAAACTGTTTGAGGTTGTGATGTTAGAAGCAGGCTTTACTTGTCACAGTGTGTTGGATTATAGAGATGAATTTGTACAGTGAACTCCCGGCATTCGCTAATTTGTGGTTATTCGCGGTAAAACTCGCCTATTTAAGCAATCTAAGTATTACTTTAAACCACCACGAATAACGGGAGAACGTTGTACATCTGACAAAAGAAAAGGAAGCTCCATGCCTGAGGCGTGCAACCTAAACAGCAGACTACAAGAGGAATATATATAGACATTTACAAAATAATGCTGTATTCGAAACACAAAATACATCACATTGTTAGAGGTTTCACTTCAAAGAGTAAATGTTCTCTTTCAGCGACGTTTAATTGTGGAAGAGTGCTTCTTAGTTGGCGTTGGCCATGAGCTGCTCTGTGAAAAGTTTCTTCAGCTGAGCCACATCCTTGCTCAAAGAGCTCAGCTGAGACTTCAGGTAGTTGTTCTCATGCTGAAACTTGACCTCCGTGTGTCCTTGCAAGCTGAAGTTTGGTGGCGAGGGGACATACTGGGGCGACTGTCCCCCTCTCCTGCCCCCATCGCCCCGCAGAGGAAGCCACGGGCCCGAATGCGCCTCCCCTGTCTCGCCCCGAATCAGTTCTTGGCCTTTCGGGGTATCTCGCGGCGCCTCTACCGGGGGAGGTGCTGGGCTGCGTCGAGTGCTTTTTGGATCACCTGCCGCATCGCTCGCCTCGCCGTTACCCGGCGTCTTGAAACGCAGCTTATGAGGGAGGTTCTTCATAGGCTCGACCTGGTACACCTTGTGGTGGGCATCAGCAGAGGAGTGGTCGAGGTCCAAGGTCATCTCCTCTGCTCTGTGTGGCGAGGATTTCTCATGGTCACTAAGTCGGTCTTCAAAGTAGACGGGGCTTCCGACGCTGGACCCGCCTGGAGTGGAAAACCCAGAGTCTTCGGACAGGTTGCCGCCGTCTCTGGAGCCCCGCCCGCTCGGCTGACCTGTTTGGTGGTTGGTGAGTGATGATGAGGAGTTGAGGAGGTAATAGTGCGGCGTTACGCTCGGAGGGGTGTGCGGAGGAGCCGAAGCAGAGAGGGGCAGGATTGACGCATTGGATGGGTCTTTCACCAAACCAAATCGGAACTTGAGAGCCAACAGCTCGGCCCTGAGGCGAGCGTTCTCCTCCAGCAGGGCCAGCACGCGACTCTCCAACACCATGTCGTTGACGCGACGCTTCTCCCGCGAACGCTTGGCCGCCTCGTTGTTCTTCTTCCTCTTGTCCCAGTAGCCTTCATCCTTCTTCTCAAGTGGGATGAACTCACGCTTGCGGCGGATGCTTGACGAGGGACTTTCTTTGCGCTTGACGGCGGCGGTGCGGCCCAGCAGGGAGCGGGCCAACAGGTTGCTGGAGGTCAGGGCGGACAAGGTGTCGTCCGGGAAGGCCAGAGGTGCCCGCTCTCCTTCTCCTGAGGACTCCAGTGGGTGGAGCATTGCTACATCCTGCTGCACCCTCATCTCCTGGGATACCTCCTCATACAACATTGCGAAGAAGTCAAATCTCAGGTTGAGTTGGAGTGAAACCGCAGCAACAGTGCTACCTAGTGGCGAGAGAGACACAATGGAGGGATTTAATGGTTACGCAACAGCCATTACAACACAATATTATGTAACCCTATTACACTACTCCCGTGAAACTAGAGCAACTTGTTCCGTAATATGTGACCAATATGTCGTAACACCTGATGTTAACAATAATACTAAGCTAATGTAACACTTTTTTTAAATGTTTTATTGTCACACGACTTTGACCTACATTTTCATTTCGCTTCACCCATAAACAGAATACTTTTAGAAAGCGTATAGTCTCTCCCTCCTAGCTGCATTGCACAGCGCCCTTTAAATAGACATGCATTCCGGTCTTCGGCCAACAGGACGACCGACCCACTTCTGACGGGAACAGTCTGATCCCCCTCCACAGTGTGTCCAGACGAGAACAGACTACAGCATTTCGCCTCAGTCCAATTATAAATTGATATTACGATGTTATCAGGTAACACAGAACACTACTTACGCAACCATTTCCCCCCTTTATTTATTTTATTTAACCAGAAACATTACATCCACAAAATAGAAGAACAGATGAATAACTAAAATAATAAATTAAATCAAATACACCACAATGAGAGTTTATTAAATAATAATAATAATAATAATACCTGTGATGGGAGTTCAGTGCCGGTTCAGGAAGAAGATGCGCTTGCTCGCTGCAGATGCTCTCTGTTCTGTTTTGTTACTTAATATTATCAGCCGTGCTGTTCTTCACTCTGCTCTACTTGGAAGAGCGCTGGCGCCTATTTGTAACGCGGAGTTCAGCTCGGGACGGTCTCTATCCTCGAATGAACCAGCTGAGGCCCCGCTTGTGTGCAACTGTGCAAATTGGAAGCTGTGGGACCGCCTTCCAAAGTGACCACTCGCATAAATCCTCCCCCAGCGACCGCCCTGTGCAGAGGAAAGCTCCCGACGGTTGCCGCAAATAGCAGATGCAGTCGTCATCTGACCTCATCGACTCCTCCCCCCTCTGTGTAAACGCGTCATAATGAAGCAATGTTACGCCACTACTGCAGTAGGGTGGTAGAAATCTAGAATCAGAAGCATCCCGGTACAATATAGTCAATGAGTGAATCTGAGCAAAATCAGCAGAAGCAGTAACTGCAGCAATTGTATCTGAATAAATAGCTAATCTTTCTATCAGAATAGAAGGATATCAACTATCAACAGTACACATTTTATGAGAATCATATCATATCATATTTAGTTGTTTCGGGTGCAACTATATTACAGATACTCTGACACCGGGAGAAAATATTAAAAATAACATTCCAGAATAAATCCCTAATAAAGACATAAATAAAAAATAAAATAATAAAAACTATGTCTGCAATAGCACGCTGGCTGACTGGTTAGCACGTCCGCCTCCCAGTGCTGAGGACGTGAGATCGAGTCCGGGCTTCGGCCTTCCTGGGTGGAGTTTGCATGTTCTCCCCGTGCTTGCGTGGGTTTTCACCGGGTACTCTGGTTTCCTCCCACATTCCAAAGACATGCATGGCAGGTTAATCGAACACTCCAAATTGTCCATAGGTGTGATTGTGAGTATGGTTGTTTGTCTCTGTGTGCCCTGTGATTGGCTGGCAACCAGTTCAGGGTGTACCCTGCCTACTGCCCGAAGCCAGCTGGGATAGGTTCCAGCACCCCCGCGACCCTTGTGAGGAAAAGCGGTCAAGAAAATGGATGGATAGATGTCTGCAATATTAACCATGACAGTCCATTATACTGCATCGATAATCTATTGAGAGGAATGATGAGTTGTGAAGAAATCCTGTTAGCTCTGTAAACACCCTGAAGGTCATCCTCAGGATCAGTGACGACCATTTCAGTATTAAACAAAATGATAATTTACAAACTCTAACAATTTCCGTAATTTACACGAATAAGTGCACAGTGACGTGACTTCTCTACTAAAAGAATACAGAAGTGTTTTCTCAAGTAAAAAAATCTTCAGGGTCATACGGTTTGGTTTACGCAACAGGAAGTCAGCCACATCACAGATCTGGTTGCTTTACGAAATAAATGTAACACTTGAAGTTCTACCACTTGAAGCAACGTTGCATCAGACTTCTTTAGAAATGGGTGAGGAAACGCTGCCTTATGTCCTTCACATGCCATTCTCTACAGTGTGACAATATTCATCACCATTGTGGACACAAGACCAGGAAACGATGATTCTGTATGATAATGTATTATTAGGAAGCTTTAATTTCATCATGTTTACATAAGGTGCTTGTATTGTGTGTGTGTGTGTGTGTGTTTTAAGGCATCAGTAGCAACAATGTATAGTCTGGAGTGAACTCAAGTCAGTGAAGCTGGTAAGAAAACAAACTAAAGTCAAGAGGTTCATGAAGTTTAGTCTGAAATTCTTGACATTCTAGCCGAGCCCCTAATGGAACGGTTGACCTCGTTTATTTGACTTGTAAGGGGGAGGAGGGGAGGAGATAAACCTGCAGACAGCATGTTGTCTACTGCAAAACATGTCAAACAAGAATTTACAAGAGGCTTGTGAGATGACTTCCTTCAAGCTGCAAAGTGAAAACATGCTTTAAACAAACAAAAGCAAAAGACAACGTGGCCAACGTTGAAATGAGTTGATGAACGAGTTGGCAAATAATAAATGGCATGCTTCATCTTGCTTGCTCATAATGGGATATTTTTTCACAAAAGATTTCACAACTCACCTAAAGCCGCAATAGGCATTTAAAAAGTCACCTATCCAAAATATAACCCTTTTAAATAGGAAGTTTCTTGTATCGTGGCTGTAGCAGTGACTATATTGGATTGAGCTCACCTTTATTCAAAGGAGTCTATCCTCAGCAGCACTGGTGTTACACAAGCCATAAAGCAGACAGTGAGAGTGTTAACACCAGCAAATTCCCTTAACAAAAGCAGCCAGTGAGGTGCCAACGGATTTAGAGTTTGGAGATGCTTGCTGAAGTTGACAGATAAGGACATGATACATCAAGCGGCCCACAGGAGCCCATTTCCACCCCAAAATAGACCGGGAGGGAAGTCTTTGGAAAAGGGCAAAAGGGCGCCTGACATAGTTAGTCGATCACAGAAAGAAGGTCAGAGCCATTAATCACTTTCAGCTCACTCTCACAAACTGTTCTTGACTTGCTGCAATACTCCAGCAGGTCTCATTTATGCACCTCTTCTGCTTTTGCCCTCACATTCTGACGACCGTGTTTCCTTCCGAATGAAGAGGCTCGTAAAATCAGCGACAGGAACATAACATGCTGCAACAACACGGCATATTAGACAACGGCTTGGCCTACTTTTTACGTGCCGTATAAGGTTACCTAATGTGATAACACCCAGTGGCATTTATGAGCCGCAGCCAATTGTCTGTTATGTCAGGTACTGAAAGTGCCAATGACAAGAACAAACTTGAGCAATCTGTGCCCAAGTTCATATCCAACTACTTTTAAATCTCACTCATTTTTCTCTGTTATATATTTGCTGCTATTTTCTTTGCCATAAACAATCTATTATTGTGCTTCTTTTCATTCTTGCAGTGCTTGAACTATTCACACAATTCTCTAACATACTTTCTACAAACATTCCACATATTCTGAAAACTTTATTTCAAGGCAATTAACTCATTCACTGCCATTGACGGCTATAGACGTAAAAAATTCATTTGAACTATTTCTATTAGTTTAAAATAGTTTTTCCCACTTTTGTTAACAAGAGTATGAAAACCTAGATTTTTTTAATTGTACATTTAGAACAGATATAAAACTTGTGATTAATCGTGAGTTAACTATTGGAAAAAAAGATTATTAAAAATTAGGGGTGACAATTTTTAATTGTAATTAATCGCATGACTTCAATAGTTAACTCATGATCAATCACAAATTTTATATCTCTTTTAAATGTACAATAAAAAAATTCTAGGATTTTATACTCTTGTTAACAAAAGTGGAAAAAATATAAAACTAATAGAAATAGTTCAAATGATTTTTTTATGTCTATAGCCGTCAGTGGCAGTGAATGAGTTAAGGGAAGCTTTATAAACATGCTCATGTTTTAGACCCAAAACACATTTATGTAACAGCATAGACACAACGTCAAGCCCTCGTCATGCACAGCACAGATGTATTGGTGAAGCTATAAATAGCTCATGACTCATTTTGTTAGACTTGGGGTTCAGTTTCATAACAAGGAGAGTGTGAGTGCTGCAAGCATTACTTGTTGCCAGTTGCAAATATCAGGTGCTTTGTCAGGTAAATTCATTACATTTTTAATCTTACTGGACTGTTAACCTGTACTGCGTCACAGCGGCAAACATTCGCAAAGAAATAAATTATATAAAAGGCAGAGAAGCTCTCAATGGTTCTATTCTTAGCCTTTGAAATACGTCACACTGTTGCCAACGCAACCACTTTTGATCGTTTAGGGAGGGGAGATGGGTTGGGTTGTGATATACACACAGAGAAAAAATAATAATCATAATTAAGTTAACTGAGACACATTTTAAGCACTTAAAGAATCCCTATCAGTATTCTTAGAACTGTCAAAACAAACGTCCCATTATGGTCCGTCTAAGAATAGGACACTGCAGTGTGGATTTGATGTCCAACCATTCAATACAGCATGACATAACTCTGATAATAACACACAAAAATAAAAAGAACAGACACGCATGGTCATAGGAAACTGTATTAGCAAAGAACCCCCCCTAAAAAAAAACAAGCAAACAACTGATGTGCTGTATTCTTATATACTGTACTTAAAATTCTTGAGTAAAAAAGACGATAAAAGTCGACTCACTCATTCATCCCCTTACTTAGTTAAAAAAGTGCAGACTCTAAAGAACAAAGTATAAAAGTAAAAAATAAATTGATATACCTATTATATACAATTGTCAGGTTCCCTGTTTTTAACATCTTTCATAGCGCTTGGGCTGAGAACAAGAAAAAAAAGCTATTAAGTGTTGGCCAGTGCAATCCTGCTGTTGGCAGAGGATTTTTTTGCCATCAAAACAGCATGTAACCAAAGCATTGCTAAAAATGCCAACTGATTCACACCCCAAAAAAATCTAGAAAAATACACCTTAGCTACCAGAATGTGTTTGTGTGTGTTTTTTGTAGAATAGACAGCTAATTTTTTGAATTCCAGAAGGTTGTGGTTTTAAAATTGTCACAAGTCACACATATTTACCAACAATCAGTCTTGGAGTCGACAAGTCGACGCTATCAAGCAATTTTCTTAATTCAGGTAACATTTGAGAAATATCTTGTTTTTCAGGAACTGTTGAGTGATTGTCATGAATGCTCTCTGGTTGATGTTCCGCCATGTCGTGGCGTTCAATCAATCAATAAATCGACATCTTCCTTTTCTTCCATCAACAGCAGCTGACGTCGGAGAGCTCCCCGCATTCAGCTCACAATTTTATGCAATTTTTTACACAAAGGATCCAGTTTATTAAAATGAGATTATGGGCTCGGTGCCTAAATCTCAGTTAAATCGCACAATTTCTGATGTTAATAATGACAGCCCGGCTAATAACTGTCCGACGACGCTCTCTTATTTCAATAAAATGTCGCTTGAAAACCTTACACATCTGGTTAGTGCGGCGAAACAAACAACTTGCTTGCTTGACCTGCTTCCGGGCAAACTCGTTAAAGAATTGTTTTCTATCTTAGGACCTTCAGTCTTAAATATTATAAATGTATCACTTTCTACTGGCACTGATCCAGTAGCTTTTAAAACTGCTCTTATTCAACCTCTACTTAAGCGACCCAGAAAGTCTCTGTAATTATAGGCTGGTATCAAATTTACCGTTAATTGCAAAAATACATGAAAAAGTTGTTGCGCAACAGCTGAATGATTACATGGTTGCTAACATTCAATATGAACCTTTTCAGTCAGAATTCAGGGCCATTCACTCTACTGAGAAAGCCATTGCTAAAGTGGCAAATGATCTTCTCTTAGCAATGGACTCCAATACCTCGGCAATGTTATTATTACTCGATTTAAGCTCTGCCTTCAATACCGTAGATCATAACATACTATTAGAATATCTCCAAACATGTATCGGTATTTCAGGTTTAGCACTCTTGTGGTTTTGTTCTTACCTTCGCACCGTGTAATCCATGGCAATGCGGCCTCTGAGTTATGTAACGTTATGTGTGGAGTCCCACAAGGGTCGGTACTTGGCCCTTTCTTGTTTAACATTTATATGCTTCCGCTTGGTGATATTATATGTAAATATAACATAAACTTTCACTGATATGCTGACGATACACAATTATATTTGCCTCTACACATAACAAATCCGCACAACAACAGTAATCTGGAGGCATGCCTCGCCGACATTAAACAATGGATGCCGTTTAATTTTTTGCTTCTTAACCCAGATAAAACCAAGATGTTGATTGTCGGTCCCGCCCGTTATTGACATCTGCATGTCTTTGGAATGTGGGAGGAAGCCGGAGTACCCGGTGAAAACCCATGCAAGCACGGGGAGAACATGCAAACTCCACCCAGGAAGGCCGAAGCCCGGACTCGATCTCACGTCCTCTGGACTGGGAGGCGGACGTGCTAACCAGTCATCCACCGTGCTGCCCTCTTTTCAAATGCACATTAAAAATATTACTAGAACTGCTTGTTTTCACCAATTATAATTCATGTGTTTGTTACGTCTGGCTTCGACTACTGTAACGTATTACTCTCTGGTCTTCTCATGGCCAGTCTTAAAAGTCTGCAGTTAGCACAAAATGTTACAGCTAGACTTTTGATGCAGACGAGAAAGTTCGATTATATTACCCCGATACTAGCCAACTTGCATTGGCTTCTGGTTGACTTGAAATGCGATTTGAAGGTTTTGTTACTTACATATAAAATATTACACGGCTTAGCGCCTTCTTATCTCGTTGATTTATTAGTACCGTATGTTCCGACACAAACCCTTCGTTCGCAACACGCTGGTCTTTTGGTGATTCCAAGAGCTGGGTTCTAAAGCGTTTTTGATTCGGGCTCCAGTGCTTTGGAATGCTCAGAGTGCTCAGAGGTCAGAGATGCTACCTCTGTAGAAACATTTAAATCGCGTCTTAATGATGTGTACCTGGTGACTGCCGCTGCTTTCTTTCCCTCTTTTCTCCACGGCTTGGAGCGAGAGTTAGGTGTTAATGACCGATTTGGATGCTGCATTACGGGTTCTGTGCTGGTTAACCGGAATGCGATCCGGACCATCACCTTGAAGTTGCCGCCATGGAGATAGCTTCTCCGATCAACCGGGCTGGATTTGGAAGAGAACCCACTTCCCTGACGTCTTATTGCTGTGCTTCAATTTCTTCAATGGACTTTCGCACTATTCTAGTTAATAATGTTTAGTATGAAACATATGAAACAAACTATGAAAATTTGTGCCCATTGGGCATCCATTGCAGCCTGATCATCCTGGAAGGTGGATTGCCACATTTGCGGTCCCTTCTCAAGGTTTCTCATTTTTTGCCTGTTGCTTTCTTTTTTAGTTTTTCCTTGCCCTCTTGTGGTTCGATTAGGGGATGTTGTTGATATTTGTCAACTGTGGGCATGCGAAGCCCTTTGAGACTCTTGTGTGATTAAGGGCTAAATAAATAAACTTGACTTGACATTGTATCCACAGCTGACTTCACCTATTTGTGTCTTTTTTACATTTAGTCATCATCCACAGAGGATTAAAAAACGCAAAAAGCCTATGTAGACAAAGCAGGAGTAAACACACAGATACAGTATGTTTATAAATGTAGGGAGCAATCGTCGGGAAAACCCTCCCACTACAGAAAGACACGAAGGAAGTATTTGTACTTATAAAAGATGACTTTTATGAAAACACTCTGACCCTTTGATGAGCTACAGTGTTTAAACATGACTGGCTAGATAGATAGCTCACAATTGGTGGCGACCAAAAATAACGAGACATTTACTGAATGTGAAATGATAATGATGATTAACATGATTATTACTCAAAGCCTAACAAAACAAGTACAGTGCAACCCCCAAATTAGAGCGCTCCAAAAATACAGCTTTAAATTGCAGTCAAATTTGGAGCTTGGCCAACAACTGTAACCAAAAGTTGGAGGTTTCAAAATTAGTGCAGCTTCCAAGTCGAAAAAGTATCAATGAAAAAATAACATTTAACCTTTTAGGTTCCACGCTACAAAGCGTGAGTTATGAACTATAAACTACATTGTGACAGTAAACCACCACTAGCTTTGGTGCAAACTAGAGAACAGTAATTTTATGGTAATTATTGGGAATGGATTAGAGAAGAGACTAAACAATAATGATGACGCTGACTTTTGAACAATACTATACTTATCTACTTTTAAAAAACAAGACCATCAAACAATAACCTGTGCATTTACATTGACCTGGACAGGTAAATAAGTGCATCATATCAACACTGTTTAGAGAAAAAGTATTCGATGGCTGCAATTGGCTGGCGACTGGCGTAGAGTTTACTTCGCCTCTTGCCCAAAAGTCAGTTGGATTGGATCCAGATCACCTGTGATCCTAAAGAGGGCAAGCACCGTAGAAAATGGACGGATAGATGGTGGTTAATGGCTCCCAATAAGCATTACTTTACACTGAAATATGTGATTTAATTTATGGCGTATACTTTTATGGCGCAATGTAAAGATGAGCGTCATACGCATAATAAATATTTGATCATGTGCAAGCTACTGTCGCAGTGTAGTGACATAAACTGTAAATGGTTGGCTCAAATGAGGTTTTTAATTTGGGGACAAAGGGTTTATTCAGATTAGCACATAACCATCCGCAGTTATGTAAAACATCTTTTGCAGTTGCATAATCTGTTCCTAATCAGCGGGCTAGTGCAGATATAAGTGGCACCGTTTCCTTTTGGGTTCATTTCAACATACCAGTGGCAGAGTCTTCTGAGCACTCAGGTTCACACAAGGTGGATTTTACATCATGTCACATCGCAATAGAAAAAGTTGTGTTCATCATTAACCATTGACTCTCAAATTTTGGTTTTCATTTGATGCATGAAACAGCTATGATTTGATCAGTTGATGTCATTTCGAAACACCCAAATTAATGCCACGCAGTATTGTACTGCTATCAAAACAAAATGAAAATTTCATTCAAACATAGATTGTAGCATGAGAATTCTCGTCCAGTGAAATATTTCCTGATTAGCAAACTAAATGATGACGTGAATATTAAACCTGGCATAAAGGCAAGCTGACTGCCTCACAGTTCTGAGGTTTTGGGTTTGAATCTCAGCTCTGGCCTTCCTTTGTGGAGTTGCTTGCGTACATTCTTTCTTGCTACTTCAGCTTCCCACATTCCAACAAACATGCATGTTAGATTAACTGAAGACTAAACTGTCCATAGCTGTGAGTGTCTATGGTTGTTTGTCTACATGTACCCTGATTGGCTGCCGACCAGTCCAATGCGTAAAAAGCACCCCTTTGCCCAAAGTCAGCTCGAATAGGCTCCAAATGGATCCATGTGCCTAATGAGGACAATTTGTATGAAAAATGGAGATGGATTTTAAATATATGGTTCTCCTCTCTTATGAGAGTTTTTATGTGGAACCCATTTATGTACAATATCAATGCTTTAATAATCTAATGTGGGGGGAAAATACCCATCTGTGGATATATTTTACTTATTGTTGTCCAAAGATGGACTTTATGGAAGCCTCTTGTACTGTTGTTGCTGGAATGCAGTGCAATGTGGAGCTGCCTCCTCGTTAATGTGCAATGCATTGTAAAGCATTGAATTAACTCGCTTGCATGAAAGTACACAGAAACAAATGAATTTTGCTACACAAACAGATCATATAGCGCAAAGTTTCTCATGAGTTTTCAAATGTAAATTGATAAAAAAAGAAAAAGAAAAAAAGTATTCTGCATTGCAGTTCTCTTACATTGGCAGTGGTACTGGACCTACAAATAAACATAGGAAAAAACAATGTCTTTAAGCAATTTTTAATTTTTTTTTTTTTTAGAAAGACACTGTTTCTATGTGAGTGCTAAAAATGGTTGCTTCATGATAAAGTGTCCACTTGGGATGAGCCCGAATCGCTTGAACATTTAATCTCCCTAGTGATTCAGATAGACAATCGCCAGTGGCGATTGTTCTAAGACTGCAAGGGAAGCCCAACTTCCCCTTAATGCCCCTCGCACTGAAAAAAGAAAGTGATGAAATATGCACTGCTGTGTGTACAATTCGTTATGCGCTAGAATACCTTCACCTTTTGTTCAGAATCAGTTACTTATTAAATGATACGACTTCCTTCTCATTCATCCACAGCACTTTTACTTATTTATTTATTTACATAGTCGGACGCTGCTTCGTAGAGTGGGTTGTTCCACTGCGTGAAATGCGGACGGTCATTGGATAAATACTGGGCCTTTTCCCGCCCATCGAACGTACAGCATCACTGGGGGTTCATGGAACAGTGAGCCGGCCCAGACATTCTGCGTGATGATTACACATAACGAGACAACGGGAGAGACACATAACAAAACACTGATCACACAGACAAAAGACAACAAGAACACCCAAAATCAAATAAAAATCCAACCCCACAGAACCAAAACATGACATGAGCTCTATGTTGAATACAGTCTTAGTTATCTTACTGTCCTTCCACAGATCATTGCTTCCTTGAACCCTCATTGCCTTCTTGCCTGCTACCCACCGAAGCCCCGACCATGTAGACTGCTTGCCACCTTGCCTGGATTCCACTCCATCCCCAGTGTACTGGGCATTCAATAAGAAACCTAGCAACCACCCTGCCCTTTCCTATGCACTTGCTTCCCCTTTTCGCATCCACGAACCCTGATACACCAAAAGACAAATGTGAGTGTTTAATGAAGCTTACATGTGTGTTTAGAAAGAATGAGGTTTGTCCATTAGTGTTTATTTATAATATTTGTTTTACATTGCCTCTTTTGTAACTAAGGCATTTTATATATATTTAGACATTACTATTATAAATCAATTAAATATTTAATATTATTCATTCAGAATAATTTAAAGGTCCCATAGTATGAAAATGCACTTTAGTGGGGTTTTCTATCAATAATATGCATCCCTGGCCTGTCTACAATCCAACCAGGTATGAACAAAGTCCGTCCGCGACTTCTTTAGCTTTCTCCTCCTTTCTAAAATGTGTGCTTCAAACGGGCAGATTAAACTTCCGTGACTTAGTGACGTCAAAAAGACACGGAATTGCACTCGCCCCCGCCCCCTTGGGTTAGTGACACCACCTCTGGTAAAGGTTTGTCACGCCCACTGAAATTTGAGAAGCTGGCTGCACCTTTCTTTTTCTCCCCAATGGAAACATTGATCAAGAAAAAGTGGTTGCTTCCTTCGTCCCAAGTCTTTGAGAAGACAGTGGATTCATTTTATTTTTGAAGGACGTGTACCGACATAATTTCTCAAAGGACTGTTTTGTTAGTGAAAGCCTGTTTGGAGCTGGATTTGCAACACGTTGAAACATAATGGATTGGTGCCAACAGTGTGACACGACTGTAAACGGGAAAGATGTAAGTTTAACCTTGTTGATTTAGCCTTCTTTCTTATCCTTTCTAATAAGAGATGTGCACCTTCTACCATATAACTGGTGTATTTTTAGTGCCTAAAGTGGGAGCTACATTTGTCGTGTGGAGGTTGTTTGGTCAAGAGAGGTCAAATATGAAAAAGCAGACGGTGGTTGGATAATATGAAGCGGTTGCATAATGTTTTGTCAAGATACAATAAGTGGTGGTTAATTTGCCGTGACTGGCAACTCTCCACCTCGTTGACGCGACTTTGTGATGCTAACCGGCAAGATGGATTGCACGTTGCGACTGCGCAGTGGCCTAAATGTCCACATTTGTGTTATTCATAACCGCTTGTAAATGTCTTCAAGCATTCACGGCAAATCAGAGACATTCACGGCAAAATAACGTTGGCGGGAGATTTGCCGGTTATGGCAAATTAACCATGCCTAAACAATCACAAACAAACGCTACAAGATAGTCTCTGTAGTAACGTTATGCTACTTTTTCTTATGATAAAATGTTATGCCACTTTTCCACATATTAAAATAGTTCTCAAATGTGTAAAAGACATGTCTGTATTTTTCTTTTCTTCTGCTCCCATAACCAGTCGTTTCCATTCACATTAGCACATGGCTACCATGACCGAAATTACTGCCCCTTCGATGAGAGAAGGGTATGGCCTAGGCGTGGCCTGGTGCCGCTATTTACATAAAAGTGACACACCCCTAAAACAGGCTGTTATGAACAAAGCGGTTTTTGGCTGATTTAGGGACAGCAAAAATATTAGATCCAAAGTCAATTTTGACGAATGCATGTCACAGACATGTCTTTTACACATTTGAGAACTATTTCAGTATGTTGAAAAGTTGAATAATATGAGACTTTTAAGACAGGTCACCAACCTTTTATAACCAATTTTATATCATTTATGTGAAGACACTCATGTTAATCATTTCACATTATAACTATGAAATAAATCAATATTCACCACGTTTTCCCCTAAATCTCTGCAACTGCCATTTTCATGATCCCATCTACAACATTCCTAGAAAATCACAATGTCCCAACGTTCCTTTTTTTTTTTTTTTTTTTTCAGAAAATACTGGTGGACTACTCATGTGGTCCTTTGGAGCTACCTGCTGCCTGTCGGCACCTTGTTGGTGACGCCTAATGTAATACAATTTATTTTTCAGCCTGGTGCTTTTTTTAGGGGAGACCGGGCCTACTTGTATAATGGGTAACCCCGGGATTACACCGCATGCGTGTGCGTTGCATCTCCGCTCTGCTCCGGCAGCGCAGCTGATTCATTTCCATTCTATCATCTTGTTCAAATTACACCGGCTGGGTATGCGCTGCGTATCGACTGCGGACCAGCTGGGTCATGCCGGAGGCCGGCGCACGGATAGACCTAGTTTCTATTTTTGCTGGACGACGCATCCGTAGGCATCCGTCAAATGGCAGACTAGCACAGAACGCACAGAGCGGAACAGGAAGACCGACGCAGTTTCAAAATGAAAAATTCTGGTTACTTTTCAGAATAAAACACTCACCAGATCCTATTTCGCAATCATGTCAGCAAAACGTCATAATGCTTAATGCTTAATTCACTGCAGCCAACATGGACGAGTAGAGATTTATAAGGGAGGTGGATTATATAGTACACGGCACATCCTTTTTATTTGGACAACCTAAAAATTGATGCTGCAAGGAACGTCATAGTAGAAGCTGTGGGAGTGGATGGCGAGTTAAATCAAAGGAAGTCCACCTTTTTCTGCTTCTGCGTTGAGCACAGACTTTGTGTGTTTGTCGTTGTTTTTAATGCCACATTATCGCGGGCGATCACACGAAACATGGTGAGAACTTGTCGGCGACGGAGCTGCCGGACCGCAGTTGTGTGCAGCCCATGAGTTTTGTCCATCAAATTGACGTGTCCGGAGCACGCAGTCAAGACGGATGCACACGCATGCAGTGTAATATGGGGTAAGTTAGTCACGTTGCAATTTTCTTCTCCACCAGAGGGCGCAGCAAAAAAGTGGAATACTAGTTTTCTTCGTCGAAATGGTCAGGGGTTGTGTACTGTCTGAGAAAAGAATTGCACATTGTGAGCTGAGATGAGTGTCAGTTATCGGTTTTGTACAAACAAAAGTACAAATTTTCAACTTCATATATTTTTAAACAGGCGTCGTACATAGACAAATTCTTGCAGCAAATCATGTGGACTCGTTAGAGTAGAAATTCAGGCATCTTGTCATGCCTCAGTCACTGCTCTGTTTTAAGATAACTTTAATCTAGAGCACGTATTACCCAACATGGTATTTTGGGGCAATTTGTCTCAGTCATTTTGCGATTTGTCATCACATATGCAAAGAATGGGCTAATGAAAATTGCACCTCTGGCAACTGTTTTCGTATGCCAGAATTGTTCTTCAGATGATAAGAGTCTGAAAAGTGAGGAAATTAGTTTGCTAGGTTTTGTTTCATTGTTTAAAAATGGATTTTCTAGTTGTTGGAACTACAGGATGCCCACATGTCAGGACTGGTTTAGGTTTCATCCATCCATTAACCAAAATGTTTTTTGGTTTTAAATTAAATTAAATCTCAAATTTCCAGTTTAAGGGAAGCAAAACAGACATTTGAGGCTGAGAGCTATGACCTACATGCCAGCAGTTCCTAAGGATTTTAATCTATTTAATAATATTTTATATTAAAGTTTGCTCAATGACTATATGGTAAATTTTCCAGATCAAAGATAAAAAAAAAATTCTGTCTGTAAAAACAAAACAAACCAAAAAACAAACCCAAACAAACAGGAAAACAAGGGTAATTTTGCCCTTGTTTTATTAGTTGCAAAATCCAGTGTGACATCCAACCCCATATAGTGTGACAACTTACCCATTGGCGGGGCAACATGTCACATGTTCACTCCCTCTATTTGATAACTCTGCACTGACCCAAAGTATGAAAATGACATGAATACAAAAAATACACCTAAGACGTTAGTCTTTCATCTGGGGTCCATTTCAAAGTATGTTCAACAAATACCAAGACTAACCCTGAACAGCGAGTTGCCATGTCCTGAGATTTTCGGTTCCAGGACAGCTGATTCAAGGTAGTTATATCAACGCAGAGTAGTTTCACCTGGCGTTGCCACTACACTAAAAAGTCCACATCAATGGAGCCCCGATTCGTCGAGTGACCATGGCAATGGAGAAACGCAGTGCGCGGCGCCGCCCTCTGCTTCCGCGTTTTTTAAAAAAATTTTTTTACACCTCTCAACTGAAAATCTTAATGTGACCATAGGGCGAATTTAACCATGTCTTTAGAAAAAAAAGTGCAACATCGCAGCGGCTCCCCATAAAGTAAGGCGGCGTACGTGGAAGAATGTTGCTGCTCGGGTGTCGGGTCAATGCATACATTTAAATGTAGTCATTTGCAATCACAATAATATTACACCTTCATCAATAGGGCCATTGTCAAAAGGACTTTACGTTATAGATTATAGGCGTATTTACACAAACACTCGCCGCAGCGGACTCTATGAACGAGGAAATGAAATGTCAGAATGCGGCTAAAAGGAGGCGGGGACAGAGAAAACCTTAAGGTTCATTGTGAAAAACCTGTCACCGACCAGGTTTGGTTAATGGAACATGTTACTACGGTAACTGACCAACAGCTTAAATGACCTCTTTTTATGAAACAGGCTCGAGTTACCTCTTTTTCTCTGGTTTTAGTTACCTCCCTTTCTGAAATGGAAAACGCAGAGTTTCACACTTTTCAGGGTTTCTTGACCCAGAGTTCTCACTAAACCTACTTTGTGAAATACTGTAGACCCCTAGTATACATTTTGTTTATATATGATGTATGGATTCCAAGAAATATATAAAAGTATAATAAGTGATACAAGTAGCCCCGGTCTCCCCTAACTCTAGTATATTGACAGTATGATACAAAAGTAGTGTGAATGCAACAACCATAATAACAATGACATATACTCTGCAATGTTGTCATTATCATGCATCATGTAAACTTGCCTGCGATTGGCTGGCAACCAGTTTAGGGTGTACCCCGCCTACTGCCCGAAGCCAGCTGCGATAGGCTCCAGCGTCCCCCCGCGACCCTTGTGAGGACAAGCGGTTAAGAAAATGGATGGATGGATGGATGTAAACTTGATGTAAACAAGGAAAACAGAGATAAAGTGGAGTAGAAGAGCACATTATTGTTTTATAGTTCAGACCGTTTCTTACCCATCTGACACTCCAGCATTGTACTTTTATGCCGACTGAATTCAAACGGCACCATATATTTTCCAGAATGTTTGTCATATTAGCGGTCACATTTTTTAGGTGAAGCTGTTGTTGCCATAATGAAATACATGTCCAGAATAACAAAAGCCCTCAATGCCGCTGTGTCTTTGAAAGATCCCTTAAATGACAGTCACATGAATTTGCTAGAATGAAAATGAGCATTATGGACTGCAACCAGTGGCTTGTAAAAAGTAGACAAACCTCATGACTTTCTAGAGAACAGCATTATGTAACTTAAAATCCCCCCAAAAATGTATATTAATTCCTTAATGCAGTGATTCAAGAAGACCTCATTTCACAACACAAGAAAATTGAGGATTGTCACAGAAACATAGCTGTTTATTTGTTTTTTCATAATGCCAAAAAGGTCAAGTACTGTAATTCCTTGAGGCTGTAGCCTTACAGTAGAATCTTTGTTAAAAAAAATTTGATGGCTCATAATGTGCTTATCATTTGGGAGATCTTCAAATTTATGGAATGCTGCAGGCAATGAACTTTATGAGGACATATTTCTCATTAGTTGGAAAATTCTTACATATTTCTTGATAAGAAGGCTTTGTGATTTTAATCTTTTTTCAATTTATCATTCCTTTGTGATTTGTAGGTGGCGACAAACAGAAATTGGTTTATAGGATGTACATATTATAATGTTATAAAACAAACATAACATATCATGTAACAAAATTTAAATAATTTAGACCATGTTGCTCAATCAATAACAAGACAGATGTGATTCATATTTTTGTAAAGAGGAGGGAAAATATGAAGGGACACACTATAGGAAATGCTAGCACAGAATTTTGAAGGCCCTTGTAATCAATCTGATAAACTTCCTCTTTGGAATGACGTGTTGTTGTTTTTTCTCCATGATGACAACTTTGATATACCATCTGATGAAAGACAATAAATCATCTTGTAAACAAAAGCAGATTATATATATATATATATATATATATATATATATATATATATTAAAAAAGAGTTTAATAAAGAGACATCTACAAAAAGCCAATGTAACCATGAACTTATAGGCTTCAAATGAAGAGAAGTGACGGCAGAACCTCAAAAGGACTTGGTAAGTTTTGGAAAGGAGGGTACGGTTTGTATTCTGCTGTGAATGAACAAAAACATTGCAAGTAGTTGTTGAAAACGTGAGTTAACGTTTTTAAATGCTTTGATTTGCACATTTTATGCTGTATTTTTTTCTTATTTTAACCATTAAGTCTTTGCATCACATCTTACAAATGCTTCACATTTTGGTCTTACCAAACAAATCTTGTCAAATGTGAACACACCACAGACATATATAGTGTGTAATTGGTCATTATGCAGTTTTTCATTAGAAACAATTTCACAAGCTGCAATCAGTTAAGTTTGAGTGTATTTAGTCATTACAACTACTGTACACCTAACAAGTGACTTAATGTAGCTGGAACAAGAGTATAATTTGACCATCATGTTCCCAGGTGATTAAATACTATTTTGTCTTAATTAATCCAGGCAGTAAATACTCGCTTTTCTTATATGGCAACCTGAAGTCTAATAGACGGCATATATCAAAATGGACAACTCATATCGAATCGATTTGAGAATTGCGCGCTGTAATATAGCTATATATTGCCGAATCGATTTATTCTAACACCCCTAATTTGAACCAATTTTTTAATTTTATTTTTTTAAATCAGTTGTTTTGTTCATTTTTACTTCTCAAAAAGAAGTTGTACACGTTTTAGGTCAATACTAATGGTTGAAAGAGTTTGAATTCACCTACTGTATCTTGGCACATTTTTACAACACAAAAACCTTTGTTATATCCACTATAGTTTCCTGGAACATTGAAATATTTATCGAGCAAATTTCAAGGAAATGGACATCAATGTACAAACCGCAAGTCAGTGAGTATATCACCCATTCCTCTATGTTATCAAGCTTACATCATTGTTGGACTCATGCAATCTGATCTCACAGAATGAGACAACCACAGGAACAAGCCAGCGGGAAAATAAAATACAATAGGAGGGTTTGTTGAGAACAATGAACAATCGGCAGGGCCTTTTAAAGTTTGTTGACTCTGTCTTGTGTTCCAACTGTCCAGATATTCATTACTTTTCTGTGACTTATGATAGCTGGCATTTAGAATTATGTCCTTCAGTGGAGTAAGGACATATTACATTCCTCACAAGGATGTTCATTGTTTTCAGTAGTGTAATGAACACTTACCCTGCCTTCATTTGAACCTGCAATTTACAATATTTGGGCCATTCCCCTGTTTCTATGTGATACATGCTGACTATAGGAGGAAGCCTGGGTGGCACAGATGAGTCATCCCTCATCTGCTGCTGCTGGTGGTTCTAGCACAGAGAGGTGAGTCAGGCTCCATATCTCACAGTGATGTCAGAGCTGTCGCTGCTCTGCTCTCTCACTCGCACACAACGCCTTTTGGTATTGTGGTATGGTTTATTGAGTTTAGTTACAACACTGTGGAGCACCTTATCTAAACCTTTCTCAAACAACAACAACGGGCATTATTTTACTTTTGAGAGTACAGTGGTTTGGCACTGGAGTGGGAATTGTGGCAGTGGGTTGGTTTTGCAACTCTTACCATCATATTATTGGGATATTTTGCCAACGATACCAATAAAGATACAAATCACACTATACTGTTTGATGATATATAACTGGAGTACATGAAGTGTATGATTCACACCTCATCAAAAGGATACAAGTGTGACTGTATATACTTGGTCATTAGACAATATAATATCCAAATCTGAATTATGTGTATTGATACTGTTCCATGAGAGAAAACTATACAATACACAGCAATATTTTATTCTACACTATTGTCGCCCATTATGAGTACATACCTTGAGGGACAAACAACAGATTCATATTTGACTCATTGCCTTGGCTCGGGAGCAATTGCCTGGACGCAATGTAGTTATCAACGGGATTTAACCCCCACCCCCAGGTTTATTATTTAAGACATTTTGCAGGAAAACGATAGACCACTTGTCTGACAATTAAGCTTAAAGCAACACATGATTCAAAAATCACTGTCCTTCACTCTATTAGGCAGTGTCTATGAAGATTAAAAATGCAAATATCAATGGTATTTGATTCCCTGACAAAAGGTTTAAGCCGATTAAGTATCAGAATAATGACATATGCTCTACGTGTGAGTACTATAAGCCTGCTGCCAGCAGTCCAGACCTGTCTCCGATTGAAAAAGTGTGGCATATTGCGAAATACAAAATACGACAACGGACATCCCTGGATTGTTGAGCAACGTTGTACATAAAGTAAGAATGGGGGAAAATTCCACCCCCAAAGCTTAAGCAATTCGTGTCCTCAGTTCCAAAAGAAAGATGATGAGACACAGAGGCCACTTCCCCAACTTTTTTTTGGAAGCATCAAATTCAAAATGAGTGAATATTTGCAAACTGTTTATGAGTTTCAACATCTTGTCTTTGTACTGTATTCGGTTGAATATAAGTTGAAAAGGATGCAAATCCCTTCACTCACTTTTTATTCATGTTTTACATTATTTTGTAAATTATTATTATGATGATAATATGTCTCTACTTGAATGGAATTGAGGTTTATACATATTTCCCCCCAAAAAATATATCCTTTCAGGACATTAAGTATTGTTTTTCTTTCTTTTTTTCCCTTCCTCATCAAGTGTGTTTTCCAATTTCTGCATGAAATGACAGTTCCAGCTAAAATCTACTAAGCAGTGGTACGTACACACAGGGGACCTCAAAAAGATGATTTACAAAAATAAAATATAAATAGCGAGTCACGCCACTTTGAGGGCCATGGACACATAAGTCCAACATCACAGTCCACAAACCAAAACTCTAATCGAAATAAAATATTCATGTTGATTTTGTCATGTTCTTGTTTGTTCTCGTTTTCTTAAGGCACACTTGATTTGACATCCTGTTGACTCAGTGTGGCAAACTTTTGAGGAAGGTACCACCCACACTCTTGCACAAAATGCTACAGATGTTCTTTCGAGCTGCGTACATGACGACCCGTTCTTATTTTATGAAGTGACTCATCATTAGATAATTTACAAAGGTTACATAACTGTACTGTACGATCCCAGCGCTGCTTCCGGTGTGTGACAGCATATTGCATAAGTTATCTTCATCATCACTATGCACTAACATTAAAATATTTGGATGTTTGGATTTGCCGCTAGCAATTAGCGTGTCCCTTAAAACCCGCCCCCACACCTCACCTTTAATACTTAATTAACTAACACTAACAAATACACACGTTTTACCAATTTGCAGTTGTGTTTTGGGTTTACGAATATAGTTCAGTACTGTACCGCAGTCTTCATCATCATGTCCAATACCTTTCTGCTTGCAATTAAGGGCATGCTGCCTCCTTTTGGTGAGTAATTGTAACGACACAAATCCATATAGCTTGTTGAACGTGAATTAAGTACAATACCTGCATTTACAGTACAGTAAACACCACTGTTAATTTAACAAAGGCAACATAAAAAAATATCACTAGTAACATTTAGACCTAATCCCTGCAACCAGCTGATATGCTTGATTTTATCTAAAATTTCAAACACACGAGCAAATATTTAGAAGAATGTCCACATATTTATACAAAGCAGCTTTAATACAGTATATATTATTCATCTGTTTTATGACTACATATCTATTAAAGTGTATACAAGAGTATCCACAAAAAATGTATCCAGTAGTCAGCTTTTATTTTTGGTGCAATGCAGCTGTACGGTATTTCTTATTTTTGTTTTTATTCAAAACTAACATAAAAAAAAAACACTTATCAAATAATGAGTTAAAATAACACAATAGAATATTGACAGATAAAGTCAATAGCAAACAGATGGGTAGTTATTATTATTATTATTAATAATAATAATTCACACCTCAGTTATTTTCTATTGTCAAAAAAAAATACATTTAAAATTAAAAGTTATCTCTGCTACTTTGAATACACAACACACATTTTAATATTTGCCATCATTTAAAGAGGAATAATCCTTAGTGAAAAAACAGTTTTGCGAATCAATGACTTCATTTGAGGAGCAGCTTTCTAATTTTGTGGAGCGATTCTTTTGCAGATTAGTCCAAGGGACCTGGAAGCAAGGGTTATATTAAACAATGCAATGACAATATAACAAATAAACAATTGTTTTACACATACAATTAACAGTTTGTATTTCTTAAATTCACATTGTGTATGCAAATTGTATTTTTTATTTTTTTTATCCAGAAGCAAGGCTAAATTAATCAAAGAGAAGTGAGAGAGATAAAATCTAACTGTAATAAAATTTTGAAAACTTTTATTGTGCAAACCTTAAAAGACAAAATCAAAACTCATGTCTATTGTGAAACATAAACAAATAACAAATGTTATTATAAATATTTTCCTCTATATTAACATACTTTTCACCGTATGGACCAGTCCTACTGGCTGATGTGCACCTTAAACGCAACTTATTTAATTTCTAATTCTGTTTAGCAAGTACGATTTTCCAGTCCTTAATATGTCTGCTATTTTGCTGTTCAAAGTTGGATGCTCTCCATTTTAGTGCGGTTCCAGCCAGATGTCTGTGAAAAGTGTATACTTGAATAGGACTACAGTTAAATAAAGCCAAATAGATTGTGTTGGAACAGCAATATTTGAATACAAACTAACTACTGAATAATGATTATTTCATGATTATTTCCTCTGATGCCGGTAATTGATCTGTTTGGACTGTAGTTGCGTTGAGTAGGTAGTTGTCAGTTCTTTTGTGTTGAGGGCTGCCCATTGATCTGACCAAACTCCCAGCGTTGCCACAGATGAGACCTCTGACTTCCTGCTTTGTGCACACTTGGCCCCTGTGGGGATGATGATGCAAGTAGGAGAGATTAATTTCCTGTGGGTTTTTTTTTTTTCAACCCAAAACTAAAGAACAATATCAGAGTTACTTGAATTTCAGGCAGCATTGGGAAAACAAATACTGTGGTATTAGCTAATCCTTAAAGTCTGCTATGAGTGCTGACCTTGGAGGACAACAAACTAATCCAAAGAGTCACAGGGCGTAACTATTACTGTCCTTCTTATCATCTTAGCATAAACAAAAAACAACAATGACAATGATTTTGGCCTCACCCTCAATTCCATTATATCTGCCCATACACTGGCACAGGCTTTGCATTCTTTCTATTCTGTCAACTATAATATATAGTCAGTGATTTTTTATTATTATTATTCTCTCTACATTCTTAAAAATAAATAAATAAATCTTAATGTCCCCAAAAATATGGAACACATGAACTCATTTGCTCCCAAAAACGTATATAAAAACGTTCTATTTTAAATAGTGCCATGGTCCCAAAAATGTATTTATACACTTTTTATGTTTTTTTTGTTTTTTTTAAGGGTTTTGAGGCAGCCTCTGAACTGATGAGACTAGTTGAACCAATGGTAGCCATTACAAAAACGGCCAGCAGGTGGCAGCAGAGTATAAACCAGGGCCATGTTGCAAAAAGCTCTTTCCCCCACTGTTTTAAACAGATTTGTGAATATTGATGAAACTTTATTCTAGCTATATTCTAATGCTAATTGCTGCAAAAAGAAAACATACATAAATATATACATTTTTCCTGATGAAAGAAGAGACTAATCTTTTTCTTTAGGTAGGTTCTATGTTTTAATAGCAATAGAACACAATATTCTGTGGGCCTTGCAAAATCAGTCAAAATCCAGTAAAACAGCCGGGAGCGAAGGGGTTTGCTTCAGCGAAAATGGATGCGAGTGAATGAGTTAATGTAATTTTTATTACCTGTGTAAGTTCAGCTTTAAGTTGTTCTTTCTTGCAGGGTGGTGGCCAGACTCGTTCCAGTTTACCTCTGGACTGTGGCTTTACACCTAAAGATGGAAAGAGTGGAAAGAAAATGATGCAATTGTATTTCAGGTGTTACTATATCTTTTAATTAACATCTTTTCATTCACATAATGTTTAAAATATTTTTTTAATGGAATAAGGGAAACTGCTAAGATGTGCTAGGACATTTTCAGAGGCCTTGCTAAGTGCAAATTTGGTAAACTTGCCACGGCAACATTCCCCCCCATAAAACTGGACATTCGTTACTTTAATGAGAGCAAATATTGACATTGATTTTTCTTGTATCCCACCATAACAAATTCATCAGCGAATACTCATTGAAATACTTGGAAATTCAAATGTTTACACCAAGACATTATTTTATTGTATGACTTGATTTTAATTATTATTATATATATCATTTCAGCGGCACAAGTGAATGACTGGTTAGCACATCAACCTCCCAGTGCAGAGGACGTGAGATCGAGTCCGGGCTTCGGCCTTCCTGGGTGGAGTTTGCATGTTCTCCCCGTGCCTATGTGGGTTTTCTCTGGGTACTCCGGTTTCCTCCCACATTCCAAAGAAATGCATTTCAGGTTAATTGAGCACTCTAAATTGTCTCTAGGTGTGATTGTGAGTATGGATGGTTGTTTGTCTCTGTGTGCCAGTTCAGGGTGTACCCCGCCTACTGCCCGAAGCCAGCTGGGATAGGCTCCAGCTCCCCCGCGACCCTTGTGAGGAATAAGCGGTTAAGAAAATGGATAGGTGGATGTATTATTTCAATATTGTTTCATTTAGATGTTGATATAGTATGGTTGAATTTAAATGTGCTGCATGGTGAGATTTGCTGGGTTGTTTTCAAAACAATTTTTGTGTTTTTCCATAAAAAGTGAAAATCTTGTTTTCATCTACTCTTTATATACGATACGATACGATACGATACGATACGATACAATATACTTTTATTTATATATAGAGGCGTTCCAAGTTGAATAATAGGAATTTGTTGAGTTTAGTACAGTTAGAGCTTGTCAAAATCCAAAACACACAAATATAACTTTAATGAGGAATTAAAGCAAGCTTGACATTTGGTGTTTGTTTATGACACCAAATCATTACCAGTTGTGGTTTAATTTAATCCCAAGCAGTCCCACACAAATGGCATTACTGTCACATGTAACTTATTTGGCCATTTTAACCTTGATTCAACCCACATCTTGTTAGCTGCCACAAAAGCTAAAAATACAAACAAGACACTCCCAGACTGGCTGTTGTGTTTTTAAGCTCTCCTCCTGGGCACTCTTGTCTTCTTGCTTTTAGGCCTCCTGTGAATGTGGCAGAAGCACCTAAGAGTTCCGTTGTCTAACTGCTTGTGACAGGGTCAGCACTAGTGGCTGATCCTGTTCCCTGAATAGCACACTGTGATGGTGAAAGAGAAGGTCATTCATCCAAGTGCCAGACAGGGTAAGAAGGTCAAGATGTGCTAAGAAATAAAGATCAAAGTGACACTTTGAGGAATATGATGCACCTTTGTGCAATCACAGATAACCTGCCTCAATATAAACGATACACCAATCCGTCAATAACACTGCAATCAAAAGACTTTTGTGGACAGAAAAAGAGAAGATCATAGATTTTGTTGAAGATCAAGATCATATCAGATTATAACTTTGGGAATATGTTCACAGGACCGGTGGATTTACAAGATATGCTTTGATGTACTAACCTAGAATATTAATGTTGGATAGGTGTTCGTGTGACTTTTAATGTGTGGCAGCTAACTGAGCTGTGTGTGTTCAGTCCACTTAGGGATGTCATTCTTTGTCATTTGTATAGTTAAAACTTTCATAGAAGGCTGGTTTCCCTCTCAAAAAAGTGTTCCCCACTAACACGATTTAGATCTTAAAATCAGTTACGATTTACAGTAACATGAAAGTGATCATGCTGAAAACAATCAATTTATCAATCGGTAAAACGTTTTACAAGTCCCATTCAAGAGTAACAACATTAGACAAATATACATTATATGTATCTGCGTAAAAAACAACCTATTTGAGGGAAAACCATAACTCCAATGTGGCTTACTGTGAAAATTAGTTTGACATCCCTGCTCTACAAACTCACCTGGTGTGACAGTCGATGCGCATGGCGGCGTGTCACCTTCCTCTGTAGCCGGTCGCCTCTCTCCATACAAAGTGCGTCTTTGATTGCGAAGCTGATCTTCTCTTGCTTCAGCTTCCCGGATGTCTTCCTCAACCTCTGGCTTCAGAGCGAGCGCTGGACGCAACTTGAAGAAAGGATTTTGTTTGGGCATGGGAGCTTCCTGCCTAACCTTGTCCTTGCTTACCGAACTGTTTTCTACCACTTGTTTGGAGACATCCGATCTTATGGAGTCTGAACTTCTGCAAAGACGTACATTTTTATCCTGCTTTGGGTATGGAGATAATCGTGTCCTGTCTCGAGATCCCCCATTTGGAATCTTTGAGTGTAGGTTTTCGGAAGTTTTCTTCCTCTCGGAGGTTGAAAACATATCCAGGCTGCGTGTATGTTCGAGCACTGTGGGATGAACTTGATCTGTCATCGATGAAGAAAGGGGGTTCCTTAATCTGGTTGGACCTTGTGTGTTATCCTGCTGGAAAGTTTCCAACAGCAATTTTGTCTTCTTTAATTGATGGGCCTCCTTTCTGCCGTACTCTTTTGAGATATCCCCTTGTCTTCTCTGACTCTCCTGACTTACCTCCTCTTGCAGCACCTTCTGCGGTTCACTGTCCTGGCCTGGACATATTTTTGTGGGAATTATGTCAAACACGATCTTGGTTTTAAAGGGCATTTCCAGGACATCTGGATCATCAGCTAGGTTTAGAATCCCCCCAGCCCTCTGCAAATTCGGTTTCTCTTGGGCAATCTCATGGATTCGCCTTTCCTTGGAGGTCTCTGTGACTGAGAAACGGTGATAAGAGGATCGGAGAGAAGTTGAACTGGAAATGGTTTCATTGGAATTGGTTGGAATCCAATCCGGACACACACAACTGACACCTGGCGTAGCATCAGAACAAACTTCTTTTGTGGCAATGTCTTTAATCGTCTTTTCTTGGGCTTCTCCACTCCCATTCCCTTCAGTCTTTTCTCTCTCCAACAGGCTTGTCTTTGTCCTGTCAGTATTGATGGTGTGAATACTGATCTCTTCTTTCTCACCTTCGCCCGACGGGTCCCCTCCACTTGCTGCCAAATGTTCAGTCAGAACTGTCTCCTCATGTTCCCGCTCATGACTTGCTTCTTGGCAGGTGCGCATATCTGCCTCCTGTCGTTGTTGCACCAGTTGCAGACGCCGAAGTAGTCGCTCGCCTTGAAGAATATCTGAAGCTATTCTCCAAAATTCATCTCTGTGCTTTGCCTTTCCCACCTTAGTCTGTTTTTCATCGGAGGTCCTCTTGAGAAGTTGTACATCACAAGTGCCTTTGTCGCTCACTAGCAAGGAATCTTTTGAATCGGTGTCAACGTACTCAACAGTATTTTGGGTTTCTGTTGATCTCTCCGCCTTGGGATCACTGTGTGCGCTAGTCGTCATGACTTCTTTGTTTTTGAAGAATTCTCTTATGTTACACTGTTGCATGAGTGTCATTCCATTTTCTTTTGAGGCCTTCAAAGGCTTAGCTAAATCTCCTTGTTGTATTTTGTCTCCTACCTTGTCCAAATGTGCCTCATTTTGCAACTTGTCCACAGCTTCTGAAGAGGCTTGGTTTGGAAAAGTGTCATCATCAGCTTCGCCCCAGGTCTCCACTTTAGTTCCTCTTAATGGAGTTGTGGGTATTTGGTCTTCAGCATTCGGAGTAAGGTCTTTATACACTGTACCTGCTGACACTTCCCCACTCTCCCTCTGTGCTTCCATTGACTGCCTTTCACTATGATGCCAGTGTAAGCTGATGGGATTAGCTTTAGCCTCTGTGTCGTCACCTGACTCACACACAAGGGTCACACTGGAATTACATGTTGCTGTGTCTCTGTTGCTCCCTCCCGGCAATAAGGGACACATGTTTGAAAGAGAAGGTTGTAGTGGGGTAAACTTATGATTTGCACCTTCATTGTTGATTGCATCATTCTGCATCACAGCAGGGTGAGGGGTGTTGCGTTCACTTATGTTCCCCTCACCAAGAATACTCAATAAGATGCTGTTTGCTATTTCTGTATTTTCTGCCACTAGCTTGGAATCCATCTTCCACAGGTCATCATCATCCTGAGAGGCCAGTGACGGACGCTTTCGCATTGATGTATTTGTTTCCATAGTGAAAAGCTCTTGAAATAATCAAGGATCTTCTTGATTTTACAGATGAGACGTGAAAAACATTTATTAGTACAATTTAGCAACTATAGCTCCTTAACTCTTTGACTGCCAAAAACGGTTAATAACGTTTAGTAAAATCCTAAGGAGGGCTGCCAAAGACGTTAAAAGTCGTTAACTATGTTTTTTTTTTTGTTTTTTTTTTGGTTTTTTTTGGAAACGTGTGGAGGAAAGCCTTGGTATTATGCGTGTTTCCATAGTCCAAACACAAAATTTTCTGTGGACCTTGAAAGATCAGTCAAAATGTTTAAATCAGCTGGCACCCACAGCATCCCTTTTCTGAAAACTCTTGGCAGTCAAATAGTTAATAACCATTTGTATTGCTGTTTCAACTTTTGGATATATTTTTAACCAATTTTAATAATTAATTGTGCACTTATAATAATAATTTATACTTGAGGATGCCAATTTGCGTGTTCACTGCAAAAATTGCAGCATGTGTAATACAGTCTGTGATTTTTTTCATTTATTTTTTGTTAACTTTCTCACATAGACAATAAATACCACACATACCATACGCTTCTTGTCAGGCAATTAATTTGGATTGGTCAAATATTAATGTAATCATAGTTACCCATAAAACGAAATTCATTTCTCAATCACATATTGTGACAAGTCACATGTTTATCTTGTTTTGAGACGTTTGGGCGTGGCCCTCTCTTCTAGCATGACTGTGGGGCCAGTGGCCAAAGAAGGTCTATAAAGACATGGTTGGACGAGTATGTTGTGGAAGAACTTGATTACCCTGACCTCCACCATCAGAATCAGAAAGCTATGGAACGAACCATAATGGCGATTATGAGCCAGATCCTCCAGTTCAAAATGACATTATAAATTTGTGCAGTATTTATTTTATTTTTTTGCATTTCAGCTTTCTGTATGTGTAATGGCTATGTGTAGAATAAGAAAATCACAAAGTACTGTAGTTTATTTTACTTGAGTGCAGCTAGGTTTTAATCTATGAGTCTATATTTACACCTGCATTGAGGAGCTTTGTGTCTACGCTAAAGTCGAGGATTATCAACACAAGCAGCAACAACTCCAGCAACAGGACATGAAATGAGCTTAACTTGCTTATTCCATTTTGTAAGGTGGATATTATTTTATTAAATTGTAGATCTTCCCCAAGACTATCTAAAATCTGTCGCATTAGTACCCTGTGATACAACCACTGAGCAGATAGTCTGAAACAATATTCTTTACATGTGTTGGTAAATTTTGATAAAAACTAAAACAAAAAAAAAGGTCCAGTTTGTTGCATTCTAAATGTATACAAAGTTATTGCGTATTTAAGGAAACTCACCTGATTGTAGCACTGCAGTCATCTCGCACCAAAGTAGGGAAATGTGAATGATCCAAATTATAATGCAGGAGATCTTCTTAGCATGTTCTAGTCATGTGAGTCATGTGAGATGGGCTTAAAAAAAAATCTCTTAAGAGGCAGCACATATTTATTGAGGAACTGGAGTCACAGATACACTGTAGACATCCAAGTACATAGTAGGTAAGAGCACTCATTTTATTATTTTAGCATATTTAGTTTTTAGAATGCAAATGGTGATAGACCCCTGATCCGTAATGTAGATCCCTGTTGACTGTGATGATTACACCATTTATTATTACGCTATATTTTAGTACTACATTTTAAACAGGTAAAACATGATTTTTACAATGCCAAAACTTTAAAATGGTTATGCACTGTAAATAATAATAATAATAATTATTATTATTAATGTCATATTACACAAAATAAAAATGAAATATTTTGAAAATGAATTAACCCTGAAATATAAGATTAGATTCTCAGCAGAAATCATTGGAATTGTTGTTTTATTTTTGACAACATTTGTGTTTATCTATCATAGGTAATACCTTTGTTAAAGTAACAAGTGAGTACAATCAAGTAACCTGAGTAAAATACAGATACCATTACTAATATATTTGCCATCCACACTACTTTCAGATGATTTCCTTTTTTTCCTTTCATCACAATGGAAGACATTTCTTTTGTCACAGAGCTGACTTTGCACATGTGTCGAGCATGTTGTCTTTGTCCTCTAGGGGGAGAAAGTGCTTTTTCAAAGGGAGCTTGGCCAAGCTGTGAGTACACATTAACTGTAGTCTTACAACATTATAACGCCCAGAGTCAAATGGAGGTAACAGATGGGCAGAAAACCCCAATGCATGTCAATTGAGTTAAACGGGGCCTCAATGATACATACGGTTTCATAGGTAAGAAAATATGTATACGATCAAAGGAGATCACGTCTTACATGACAGAGCAACACTGACAGGTCTTGCGTTTCAAAGGGCCTTTTTGCTCTTCAACAGTGGGTGAGGATGATTCCTGATTAGCTTTATCTTCCTGGACTTGAGCCCTTTGATCATTTCCCTTCAGGGGAATGTCCGGATACATTTCACTTTCACTCTCTTTTCCCGCCTTTTTATCTGCCATACTGCATTCTTCTCCGTCCTCTGTGATAATCACTCTCTCTGCAACAAGCATGTCCGGCTCTTCTTGGGCAGTCGTCGAATCAGTGTAGCCCAGGAACACGAGGGTGACTGGGCTTTCCTCCAAATCGCAATCCTCCATAGTCACCTCTTTTCCTGCTGTGTCTCGAACCACCATCACGTTTGAATCCTCCTCAAATCTCACACTCGCACCATTGACCTCTGTTGTCATTTTTTCTTCAAAGTTAGGCCTTCTAGGGCTGTCTAACTGCATACAGTTCTCTCCAGACACAGACTGATTGACAAGCGCCTGGATTTTTTTGACTGGAACTCCGTTGGCTTCTGCGTTAACCAACTCAGGCTCTGCTTCATTTGAGGTGATTGTGACCTCATCTAGCATTACTTGCATGCCAACACCATCAACAACACTCAAAATCTGCTCAAGCTCTTCAGTTGAGGGATGACAATCTGACCCGCCCACTGCATGGATGCTTTTCCTGCCATCATCAAAGACAGTGGTGGCTGGGGGACCACTGGCTGGTGTGGGCTTGGGGGCCACAGACTTAACAACTGTGGCTCCTGTCTTGGGGTCCCTTTCCACTTGTACTGTTAGCATTCCCAAAACTGCAATAGATAAGGACAATTGTATTTATAATCAAAAGTGGCGGAATATGTGAAAAGAAAACATGGCTAAAAAAGTTGTAATTTTCATGCTTCTTTAGGCTCAGTGTAATTTAAAAGTAAAGGTGTCCAAGTTCTCAGGCATAGATTTTGTACACTCTAAGAAGTCAATTGTTGAACCAATTTAAGATTACAAATTGAATTGTTGACTAACTTTTAAAAAAAATCACATCAATTGGTTACCACATGATTGAATTAGGTTAATCCAAAGCAAACATATTAAGTTAAATTCATTATTAGTTTATCAAACTTAATATATACTAATTAATATACTAATTATATATTAGTTTATTAAACTTAATAAATTCACTTGAATTAAGTTCATCCAAAATTAACCCAAAGTGAATGTATTAAAATTAATGAACTCATAATTAATTACATTTAATATATTCACTTTAGATGAACTTAATTAAATCGTGTGTTACCAATTGAAGCATTTGTTTTATAAATTGTTCAACAATTCAATTTGTAATCTTAAATTTGTTCAACAATTTCCTTTTTAGAGTTTAACTAACGTAAGGTTTACTGTCACAATATTCAATACAGCCTGGAAGACTTAACAAAAAAAAGAAGCAGTTGTTTACTCTGTTAAGCCCCCACAAGAGGGGAAAACAATGAATAGATTGGCTAAAAAGTGGGTCAAATACATAATTGGTATTGGTCTGGTCATTTACCTCAGTCTTATTAGGTCATACCCTGCAGGCTCCTCTTAAAACAAATTAAAAAATAGGGAACATGCTTTGCAGGCGAACAAAAGTAGGCCTATACATAAATGTCTCTTTCTATTTTTGCTATAATGGAGGATACATCATAAAGTCATATTCATCTCCAGCAGTTTGCCCTTTTGCCATGGCTGGACTCACATATTGTCAGGATTGTTCAGGTAAAAAAATGAAATAAAAATAATCAGATGGTAATGGATGGATGTTCAGGATTTTTATATGTTTATGTTATTCCATCATCTAGTTTGATATGGTGTCAACAAGATCTCCTTTTGCAAATGTATTTACATTCTTCTTTAAAGTTTTTTTTTTCATCGAGGAAAGACAAATAATGTCAATGTTGCACACATAGGAAAAATTTACATTAGACTTTAAGCCGTACCTGAGCGGCCATCCTTCCCACATTCTTGAAATGTTCTTTGTGCCATGTGGAGGTATGTTTGTCAGCCTCTTTGATCACTGAAAACAAAAATATGCTTTTATTAAAAGTGAATGAAACACAAATAGCGATTACAGTGTTTACCTCACTTTATTACAAGTCTGAATCAGGACTCAAAATACTCCTTCAGTGTAGTACCATCTAGTGCCACTAATAGTCATTTTTGCCACACTTGTACACTTGTAATACAGGCTTGTGAGTATTGCTGTATGCAATTGTATGTGATGCTGCTCTGTGTGTGTTAAAGTAACATCTCTGCTAATTTCTTGTAGACCGTCAATTGATTGCTGGTTTTGTTCAACATCCTGGTATCTAAATATTCTGGCCTCAATTTTCACAACTGACGTTATTCTCTACGCAGAGGCGATTTAGATCCAGTGATAAGTTCAGCGCAGGCCAGCGGCTCTGTAAGCAGGAGGGATGCGTCACCATGGGAGAGGTCACCAACTTCAATCGATCAAAGCGGCTCTTTTCATTTCTTTTAAACGTGGTGCGCTAGTTGTGCATTCAAGTTAAAGCGGAAACATATTTGAGCCATGAAGTGGAGACCGCTTCCTACATTTGATCGTTTGTATGAGCCCCACCTGCTATTTTTTAATTCTGATTTATTTCATGTCACTTTTACTGTGAGAGACAAACAGCTTGAAATGGGCAGGCTTTGCGTCTTTGGAGAACTGTGTAAACGAGCAAGAACGGAATACATTACTTTAAAATATGTCTTAATCATTTTAAGTGTGTCGAAATTATTTTATGATAATTTGTTGGAAGTATTTGACAGTTTTCATCAGTTGTGGTGGAGCATCTGCAAAGAAGCCTAGACTTTTCATCCTGACCTCGCCACCCAAAACCAGCTCTCAGCACACAACAGACCACAGCCCTCCTCCAGGCCATCCACCCCTGCTCTAATAAAAACCTTTAGCAACTCATTCATCCTCGTTTCTGCATTTGGGTCCCCCCAGAACCGTGACAGAACAGATGACTTATCCATCCTGAGTCATCCTTAAATGGCAATGAATTTTGTTGTTTTGAAGTTTGCAGTGGTGAATATCAGCATGGACGTGTGAGAATCCTTATAGTATCACATTATCGTAATTCATAATTTCAGCATTAAAGTTCAGGCTAAATTTTTGTGTAGTTGAATTGATTTCTTTCTTGGTTTTGGGGCTCTTAAGCTAATTCACTAATAGTATGCTTAAAAGGCCTACTGCCACGCGGAGGGAGAATATCAAAGTGATACCACCCCAATTAAAGGCGAACTGCTTCTTAGCTGTGACTCCATTCTGTCACCTTGATTTAAATTTCCATTCTTCAAGGGAAAGACTTAGTTATGGTAAATTATTATCAGCCAAGAAATAATAGTAGCAGGGCTATTTAGAAAGAGACCGAGCGGGGATAGATTTAGATTGGATTAGAGATAACACTGTTGTTTTTCTTTTTTTGGAGACTTTAAACACCCGGTGCAAAAAAATATGTTTTTAATAATACATTATTCTTTTTATGTATTTTTTATTTTTCAATATTAAAAATCAATCATTATATTGCCTGATACAACCTGTGTGTGTGTAAACATGTCCAAATTTGTCATTATTTTGGCCCAGTCAGGAATTTGTTTTTATAATTGTCTGATGAAAATAATGTCATCTCACTCACACAGCTCTGAGCTCTGCAGGCTGAGCCTGAAGCTGACAAGTAAAGGAAGAACAAGAGACGAATATGTTCCACTGAGCCCATCGTGCCCCAAGGGATGCTCAAGATATATACAACTCTAGTTGGTTCAGACAAGAGGCAGAGTGTCAAGAAAATCTGAGATCAAAATTACTCATACAGGGCCATCTGAGTACTCGGTCTGAAGTTGTACTGTCTGTCCAAATTGTTCATATCAATGAGGGAAAAGATGTTTTCAAAAATAACCAAGACAACAGATGATGTACATTTTCCCAGATTAGAATTGTAGCAAGATGTTGGTCTATGGCAGGGGTACTCCAACACAAAACATAGAGGCCTGCAAATATATTTTTAAATAAGTTAGAGACCAGGAAATTCCTATAACCGGTTAATCGACCTATAAATTTAAACAATATAATGAATACAGTTACTTCTTCTTTGGTACCTTAAGACTTAAAAAAATAAATATGTGAAACTGGAAATATGACTGGCCAGTTTACCGCCGTATAATAATATTAACTTAGGTCTATAAAGTTTTACAAGGAGGTCATTGAACTCTTTAGTGTAAGTTCCTTTGTAAAGCAGGAGACACTTCATAAATGAGACTTTTTTTTCTGCTTCCCAGACTCTTCTTACACTATTAATGCCTTATGTTATAATGCTATGCTTTAAAATAAAAATTATGTGATTGTTTTAGTGTGCAGAAAAGTTGTGCAAAAAACATGAGTACAACCAGTACGGTTAGCAAAATCTATAAAGTGCCCAGGGCTGGATTATGTCTTTTGTATTATGTTTGTGTTATTCATTTATAAGAATACGATTTATATATTATGTTCATATGTTTTTTTCCCACGTAAACAGTTAGACTTGTAAACTTGTAACAGATACTTGGATAAGCTATAAAAGGGTAGGAGTTTAAAAAGTTTATACTTCTTCCTACTCTTTTTCCAAACGTGTAAATGCTTTGTGTTGATGTTTTTATTTAATTTAACTTTATTATTTATTTTTATACATGTTCGAAATAAATTCATTCATTCAGGGTGGTCAAAGGACATACATATAAATACGTTTGATGATCTCATGGAATTGTGCATTCTGAGTTACATTTTTGCTTGTTGCAGTCCAGTATACCTTATGATTTTAAACAAATGATTGTTCTTCATTCACTCACCCTAAACAACATTCCAACAAAAAAACACAAGCATGCCAGCCACAGAACACATTGTAAAAAAAGGCTTGGTCGGAAATTGAACCTGGGTCTAATGCCTGCAGGCACAACAAATCTTCTCTTATGGCTTTTGGGACAACGGCCATAAAGTCAGTTTGGATTTAGAGCTGAGCACAGTGCCAGAAGGAGTGCTAAGGAATATCTTAAACGCCAATAACTTGACTGTCAGTTGTAGTCATTAAACTTGTGCTTGTGCAATGTGATATTAAAACTAACAGCCTTTTGACAACAATGTAAAGGTGTTGGCAACGTTAGTCACTCTCTTGTGGAAATCCAGTTTAAAAATCAACATCAAATGCACAATGTGCACATCCAGTGTATTAGTGCAACATTCCCTGATGAGCTAAATATAACTTGCCAAGGGGACCAACCAGGGGTCTTCATGGACTTTCAAAAGCTCCACCCAGGACACTTGAGTAAGGTGTTGACTAACAGGCGGGCGGGCGGGCTTGGTGAGAGTCTTCAGATAGGACATGGCATGTGGTGGGTGGGTGGCTTTGCACCACTGGTGGAGTTAAACTTTTCCTATACTGGTGCTTATCCTGTTCTGGGTGTTGTGGAAGATGGAGTCACTCATTCGTACTAACTTCAAAACAGGCGACCTCGTCGACTATTGGTCACTCAATACCAGGGAAAATGTGGAGTGCTGCTGATTAAGTGAGAAATGAGCATACAATGGCTGTGTCGAAGTCAGCTATGTGAACCATATACTATACTGTAAATGTATATTATTATAACGCAATATCAGTCATTGCCGTTCATTTTGATCTGCTACTATATCTTGGTTCATCTTTCGCATCCTCAATATATTAATATATCACAGATTTTTAAGTGATGGATTGTTTGGGTTATATACAGGCAAGTCCAAATTAAATTCTTTTTTTTTTTTTTAATGTAGTGCAAAACCACATCATATTGTAACTGGTCGAGCACGTCTGGAATAATCCTCCCCACACATTAAGAGACCAGCCATAGTTAAAATTGAATGACTTCAGTGTAGTAGTAATCAGTGCCAAAATACCATGCAGGACTGATGTATGTAATGTCGTTTAGTGCAAGGAGAAGAGGCAGAGAAGGTCCTCTCTAAGCTTTAATAATAGTCGTTACCACAGAGCCGAGTGTGTATATATATATATATATATATATATATATATATATATATACTGTATATATACAGCATGTGGACAGAGGTGGGTAGAGTAGCCAAAAATTGTACTCGAGTAGCGTTACTTCAAAATAATTTTACTCAAATAAAAGTAAAAAAAGTAGCGTTCCTTCTTCACACATCTACTCAAGTAAAAGTAAAAAGTATTGTGTGGTAAAACTATTCTTAGAAGTATATTTTTTCAAAAGTTACTAAAAGTAAATGTAACGGAGTAAATGTAACTCGTTACTACCCACCTCTGTATGTGGGTAATGGTTTATGCTGTCTGTATGTGTTGCTGCTCCATGCGTGCTTAAGTACATTTGAAATGCAAACTACATTTTTACCCATTTTAAAATAAAAGGACTTTAGTGGCCATGTTACATATCACATATCCTCAAACTTTGTGTACCTTGAGTATATCTGATTGTAACTTAGTAGTTCGAGTTCTAACTATCAAATGTTAGTTTTAACATAAGCAGTACATCTCAAACAAGAAGCAAAAAATGAAATCCTTTAGTGTTCACTTTATGTAGTAGCAATAACAAAAACAGTAGCATGCAATTACTTGATGAGCTTTCGTCAATACATATATAAGAACCACTCGATTTGAACAAATGATTTCAAGCTACTATATGTCATGCAAAGCCATAATTGCTTACCCCTCAGCATACAAATCCTGCAAGTGGCTGCTCAAAAGTAAACTGCATAAAAAAAAGAAAGAACACTCATCTTGAATGAATCTTTATCTATGTGACTGTTGTAGTCATGATGGTAGGTTACACCCACTGCTTAGTCTTACTACAGGAACACCCCTTTACGCTATCTTTTGCATGGGGGACCAAGTCAGGCAGAAGGGGGTTGGGGGGGATATTTTTACAAGACACAAAGTGACGGATTAAAGTGGGCAAATATAGCTGGCAGAGTGCGGAGATGCCGATGGAAATAGTTGAATGACACAGCACATAGTATGCATGCTGACACTGTATCTGCACTGATCATGTGAGCTGTAAACATGCTGTGGCCTTTGCCTTTTTTGCCCAAAGTGAGTCACTGGTGTTTGGAATTTTATCATGGCTAGTTTTACATAAAGAAGTCAAGCAGGGTCCAAGCACGCCCTCAAACCCTTTCACAGAGCACTGATTATTAAGCAGAATATTAACTTCATCTTGGCATATTCACTTCAGGCAGCACAGATCAAATGAGTCCAGTCTATTGAAGTGACATCCGAAAATGCTTGTGCGCTCCACTTATTTTGGCATGAGGTGAAATTTGACATTGGTTAAGGCACACTCAAGTTGACTGTCACAGGGCTGAAAAGAAGGAAAGAGAGCTGGAAATGAAACCATGGATTCCTGAGCACTGGTGCTCTTGAGACAATACATTGAACCCCCACAAACTTACATTTGTAACTGGTGTAGTTTTGTGAGGATGTAGCTTTTGATCATGGTAATGACAAATAACATACCTGTACATTATGTGACTTGGCTTCGTCCTTGTGCAAGATTTTCTAATTTCATCAAGGGAGAGTGAATAAATTAGTTTCAAACTGCAATTCACGTAAAAAACCCTTAAAAAATAGATTTATTTATTTTTTAATTATCATTCTCAAGTGTTGGAGAAGTTCAGTGCTGTACGATGAAGTTATTGCTATCATTATAACGACATGTAATGTAGACTGTTTAGTAATGTGTTTGCAGAGTAATACTGTAGCGGCATACTATTGTTAGAGCCTGTCTGTTGGCAGGCAGCAGAAGAACACATCTTGTAACTTGTGGTTGCTTTGCTGGTATGAACTGATTTCAGAAACTTGGAGCATGTGAATAAAAAAAATAAAAAAACTTTTTTTGGCAATAAAAAGATGCTGATTATTGTTCAAGTAGAAAGTCAAAGGGGAAAAGCATTTGCACTAATGTGTTCTATGTGCCCCTACTAGCGTAAATATGGTATTCTGATTGATACTTCATTTGAGGAATATTGCTGGCGCCGGGCCAAAACCTTGCACCTCCAAAATCATCACTTCTCAGGAGACCCCAAAAACGGCATGTTTTAATACCATTGCATCATCAAAGAGAGTAAGCCATTTTCAATGGAAATAGACATAGCACATAGTACTGGTCAATATTTCGTAAGAATGACCCCACTCATGTGGACTGACCAAAAAATAGATTTTTGACAAATATGAAATTGACCAAATTGTGACTTATGAGGTTTCGGCCCTACACCCGCGATATGAATTACGATTAGAAAATTCAAGCCCCCTTGTTTAGACTTGGGGGCACATAAGACAATTTTTTACTTGATATCCGCTTTAAGTGTTTGTTACTGTCATGTTAGTACTATTTAGTGCTTGCTGCTAATTTAATATTATTCTTCACAGTAATTCTTTACATGTTTAGTGAGCTGACAACATTTAGTTTTTTAAACTGTTTGACTGTTGAAGTGTTCGACTTAAAAAGGTTATCCTTTAAAATGATTCTGCTACAGAATAGAAAACATAGGTAATAATAAAGTCATCTGTCAAGTTTACTGTGTTTAATGGTAGTATTTTGTGTATGTATAACTATAATAAAAATTAATATGTCTCCAAAGATTAGAAAGTATTTCATGTCTTTTCTGTTGTTGTTTGAAATTCTACCAACAGCAATAAATAACACAGACAGTGCAACCACTATTCATTTTGAAAACTTTCGGAACAAAAATTACAATTTCAACTATACCGTGAACTGTCAAAGCTGTCTACTGATTCAGACCAATTTTTGTGGATTATATTTATAAATGTGTTTGCTACAGAAAGAAGAGGAAATATTCTTCTTTAAAATATAAATTGAAAAGGTCATTCTCTGGGTCACAGATCAGGGATTTAGGCTAAACACCATGCGCTATCTCTAGGAAAGTGTGCAGGAGTAGGCTTGTGGTGTGAAGCTGTAGATAGATACACAGCGCATTCCTTACATGTATAACTTGCACCCTGAACCTTCTTCATGCCGTCCAGGCAATAAAATGTCAGCCCACTTTAGAAGCACCTGTTTTCACAGTAGTGGCCCAGACTTTGTTAGATGTTTTTAAATTATAGATTGTCTAAAGGCCTAGCTACACCAATCCGACATCGGCCAAATGTGACCAACCCCCTGTGGCGTCGGCACGTCGCGTAGAAAAATGACGTAAATACCCACCGCCCCGACCCCGAATATTACGTACCTTCAGCGCATGGACGAGAAGTAATTCCCCTCCATATCATTGGCGGCGGTAGTCATTATTCCTTAAGGCAGGGGTGGGCAAGTTCGGTCCTTGAGAGCCACTATCCAGCCTATTTTCCATGTTTCTCTCCACTAAGACACCTGATTCATGATAAGGATTGTTATCAGGCTTTTGCAAAGCTTGCTGATGAGCTGATCATTAGATTCAGCTATGTTGTAGGAGGGAGACATGGAAAACAGGCTAGATAGGGATTCTCGAGGACCAAACTTGGCCACCCCTGCCTTAAGGCAACCGGGCGGGATATGAAAACATAAACAACACATACCGGTTATTTTACACAATTTACAATTTATTTTATTTCCTATTTTTGATTAAGATTGGAATTCTCCAAAAACTCCTCCGCATTGGATTTGAAACAGCAAGCTAAGGATTACAGCTAAAACACTCTACAGTCCACCGCGCTACCAAATGAGCTATCAAAGGTTACTGCGTCCTCTCAAGAACGTCTGGGGAATGGGGATAACACAAAGTATAGATGCTTTGTGGAACGAGCATCTATACTTTGTGTTATCCCCAGCACAAAATATGATGCCCCGCCCCCGTCATATATAATTTAGAAAACTTCCCACCTCCCTACCTAATGATGGCCCAGGTCTTGACATGGTCCAGGCCAAGAATGAAGTCAATTGGATCAAATGTGTAGGATAAATGAGCAAGAGTATGCCCCCTGTAAATGTTCAAAAATTGGCAAAAATCGTACATTAAAAAATTCGGAGCTCACTTCCTGTTGATTTAAGCATATGGGTCCAAGAGACTTTTTTTGTAGGTATTGGGCTCCCTCAAATACCAAAATGTTTTCATAGATCTTGCTTTAACGTACAACCGGGGCTGCGTTCCAAATTTATAGGGGGCGCTAGTGATAATTTTTATAAAAATCGCACAATACATGATAAAATATTGCTCATTTTGCCAGGCCAGATGTGTGTGCCAAGTTTCATGAGTTTCTGTGCATGTTTAGGCCCTCAAAATTGGCGTTGTCTTCTTGGCAAACAGTACCTTGCCACGCCCACAGCGATTCGCGAAAACTTACAAACTTCGTGTTATGACATCATGAAGGCCTAAACACTCTGCTGAGCAAATATGAGGTAGATCCAGTTAACTTGGTTGGAGAAAAAAGTATAAGAAATTTATTTTAATTTTTTAATTGCCAGTAGGTGGCGCTATCAGTACGAATAAATATAAGTTCGCAGATGTATTCAGACCTGGACTCTCATCAAATGTGTTAAAATTTGAGAAGATAGGATCATCTGGGTCCAGTTAATGCAGCTTTTATTGTCTCGGTGAATCATCAGACTTCGCGGCACCGTAACGGCCACGCCCTTCAGCAAAAAGTTACAATATTTGGTGTTGGGCATGACCAACATCTTAAGGCTTTTCTGACAAAATTTTAACTGGATCGCCCAAACGCGCTCGGTATAATAGATACAAATGTTTAGTATGACATTTCTTGTCACCACTAGGTGGCGCTACATGTATTACCAAATGTTATCATATAGATATTTTTAGGCCGTAGCTACTAAGATGCATGAGAAGTTTGGGATTTTTTGGACCTTGTACAGCGGAGTTATTACGCATTTCCTCTTTTTTGATGAAGGAAATAGTAAAGGCAAAATTTGAGGCCCCGACCCCGTCATACAGTATTTCAAAAAGTCAAGATTTTTTCCCCATTTGTTGTCCCAGGTCTTGAGATGATACAAGTCAAGTTAGAAGTAAATTGGATGAAAACTGTTGGCAAATGGGCAAAAAGAATGAACACAGTGAATGTGCAAAAATGGGCCAAAATTGGACATTCCAAAATTCATAGTTCACTTCCTGTACATTTTAGGATATGGCTTTCACTGACTTTTGTGTGTGTCTCGGGGCGCTTCACGAGCCTGCCAATTTTTGTAGCCCTCGATCAAACGTGCCGGAATTGGTGCATATTTTTTCATGCTAGGGGGCGTTGTATGTTGTTATGTTCTTATTACAACTTCCTAATATCAAATTTTTCGCCGAGCCCGAGGAGTGTGCAAAGTTTGGTGAGTTTTTGTTTACAAAGAAGAAGAAGAAGAAGAACGAAAAACAATAACAATAATAATAATAAATGGAAAATTATATATAACTAGAAAATTATATATAACTAGAGCTGCGGGCAGCTATAAAGAGCCCTCGCAGCCCGGGCCACTTTGAGGTACTTGCAGGTTGGGGTAGTGGCATGTTGGGGTACTTGCAGGTTGGGGTAGTGGGACGTGAGGTAGTGGCACTGGAAGCAGAATTTTGTCGAAAACGGCATAATAAACCTTTTACATATGGATTTTTTTTGCCAGGTGTGATTAGTGTGTAAAGCTTTTAGGTCAATGAAAAGACCCTCAAAAACCAGTGTCCTATTTTATTTTTTTGGCTTTATAATATCAAATTTTTCACCGAGCCCGAGGAGTGTGAAAAGTTTGGTGAGTTTTCGTAAATGTTTAGGTCCCCAAAAATGAGATCGTTTACAAAGAAGAAGAAGAAGAATACGAATGAAAAACAATAGCGGTAGCTGCTCGGGCCCTAATTAATGGAAAAAAAATTAAAATAAAATTAACGCGGATTTTCATTATTGCGGATAGTTTTTGGAACGTAACACCAGCAAGGAAGTCTGTATTCAGATGAATTGGAGACAATTATTTTTATTTCCTATTTGTAAATAAGTTTGGGAATTCTCCAAAATCTCTTTTGAGCCAGCCACTTAAGAATTTCAGCTGAGACCCTCTACAGTAGGGGTCTCAAACTCGCGGCCCGCGGGCCAACTGCGGCCCCCGGGACGATAATTTGCGGCCCCCGTCTTAATATGAAAGATTAATGTTCGTGCGGCCCGAAAGATTGATATGAATGACACTTGTTGTGTTCGGAGCTGAATGAACCAATCACGGTGAGGTATACGGCTCTGGAGGGCGGGACATCGGCCGGGCTGTCCAGTGCCTCGCTCACTCACTCATTCATTCCTCCAATCAGCTGGGCGGAGGAGAAGCCGTGAAGCCGATCACTCCGCTCGGCGCGCACAGTCCTCCGCTGCTCTCAGCATAGAACTGAATGAGGCGCTATGATCCGTGATCCAGCCTGTGTCTGTGTCTGTAGCCATCTCCGCGAGTGAAACTGAAACTTAATAGTAAGTGCGTTAACATGACACTTGAGAAATTCGGAGAACTGCCGTAATCCAATACGATCGGAGAGCGAAAGTGCGCATGCGTCACAGACCCGCGCGACTGAAAGTTAAAGTTCAACCCGAGACTCATTCCAAGTGGAAACACATATTACAGAGCCCCAGAGATGTCTCTTTCAAAGCCTGCCGTGAAGAGAAAGGTCGGTGATGAGCACAGACAGTTTCAAGAAAAGTGGGGAGTGCAATATTTCTTTGTTGAGCACAGGGGCACCCCGACGTGTCTCATTTGCACTGAAAAAGTTGCGGTGCACAAGGAATACAATTTGAAACGTCATTATACTACGAGACATGCTGAGGAGTACGAAAAATACCAGGGAGATGAGAGAGCCAACCAGGTTGCCAGCCTTAAAACACGTCTTCTGAGGCAACAGGATTTCTTCAAGAAGGCTACCAAAGACAGTAATGCAGCAGTCGAAGCTAGCTACGCCGTTTGTGAGTTGATTGCTAAAGCATGAAAGCCATTCACAGAAGGTGAATTTATCAAAAAGTGCATATTACAGGCTGCACATATTGTCTGTCCAGAAAAGAAAAGTCAGTTCAAACACATCAGCCTTTCTGCCAACAACGTGGCAGAGCGCATTTCTGACCTGTCAAGTGACATTTATGATCAACTGTGTGAGAAAGCACAATGTTTCAGTGTATATTCAGTGGCTCTTGATGAGACCACAGACATCACAGACACTGTCCAGCTCGCAATATATGTCCGTGGTGTTGATGACAATTTTGAAGTGATGGAGGAGTTGCTCACAGTAATTCCAATGCATGGCCAGACCACCGCTAAGGAAATATTTCACCAGCTGTGTGATGCCATTGAGAATGCCGGTTTGCCATGGAAGAGCTTTGTTGGAATAACAACCGATGGAGCCCCATCAATGACAGGGAGGAAGAATGGACTGGTAGCACTTGTTCAAAAAAAAAAAAAACTGGAAGAGGAGGGTGTGGAGGAGGCCATAGCTCTGCACTGCATTATCCATCAGCAGGCCCTTTGCAGCAGATGCCTGAAGTTTGACAATGTGATGTCTGTCGTTGTGAAATGCATCAACCAAATCAGATCCAGGGGCTTAAAGCACAGAAGGTTCCGTGCTTTTTTAGAGGAAATGGAGTCAGAATATGGGGATGTGCTCTACTTCACTGAGGTACGTTGGCTCAGCAGGGGAAACGTGTTGAAGAGATTTTTTGAGTTGAGAGCAGAAGTAAAAGACTTCATGGAGATAGACGGGGTTGCTGTTCCTGTGCTAAATGATCCCAAATGGCTCATGGACTTAGCTTTTCTTGTTGATATCACACATGAGCTTAATGTACTGAACAAGAAGCTACAAGGCCAGGGGCAACTTGTCAGTGCTGCCTATGACAACGTGAGAGCATTCTGCACTAAACTTGTGTTATGGAAAGCCCAGCTCTCTCAGACAAACCTTTGCCATTTCCCAGCATGCAAGGCTCTCGTGGATGCAGGCACACCATTCAGTGGTGAGAAGTATGTTGAGGCCATTTCGAAGCTGCAGGAGGAATTTGATCACAGATTTGCAGACTTCAAGACACACAAAGCCACATTTCAAATTTTTGCGGACCCCTTCTCCTTTGATGTGCAAGATGCCCCTCCTGAGCTTCAAATGGAGCTCATTGACCTGCAGTGCAACTCTGCACTCAAAGCCAAGTTCAGGGAGGTGAGTGGAGAAGCAGACAAGCTTGGGCAATTTTTGAGAGAGTTGACCCCCAGCTTCCCTGAACTTTCCCGAATGTTCAAGCGGACCATGTGCCTTTTTGGGAGCACATACTTGTGTGAGAAGCTCTTCTCCACCTTGAACTTCAATAAGTCCAAGTACAGGTCCAGACTTACTGATGAGCATCTTCAAGCTCTACTGAGGGTCTCCACTGCTTCCTCCCTCAAGCCAAATGTGACTCAGCTATGTGAGAAGAAGCGCTGCCAGGTCTCTATGTCATGTTTATTTTCAGTCTTGTTTACTCCCTGTCATGTTTTCCTTGTGTTTTCCCCTTGTCTTGTCATTTCCTGTTTTATTGTGAAAAGTCTGACTCCTCTCGTTTCTGGTCACTTGCCCTTCCTCGTGTGGTGTCTGTGTCAACCCTGATTGTGTCCCCCTTTCCCCATTACCCTCATGTGCCATCCAATCAGTGCCCTCAACCAGGTGTGTCTTGTCATGTCATTAGTGTTGGTGTATTTAGTCGGTTGTCTCCCCCCTGTCTGTGTCGGTTCATTTTTGCTGTTGCAACTGTCGTAAGTCTTTCGCCACGTCACGCTGACGTCTTCGCCTGATCAGGATCCATGTCATGTTGTTAGTCTCGCCTTAGTTGTTTTGTCATGCTTAGCTTCATGTTTTGTTAGTTCAGTTTATTTTGTATTTTGAAGTTAGGTTTTTTTTGATTAGATATTAAAACGTCTTTTTGGACTGCACCTCTGCCTCCTGGCCCTGCCTTCCCGCATCTGGGTCCTAAAGCCCCACCTTACTGACACTCTAGCAGCAAGAAGTAGGCAAGAGAAGCCGTGTTCAGAATATTTCATGTTCAATGTTCCATTCAAGTTCAGAAAGTTAAAGGTTAAAGAGCTGTTAATACAGACATTTGAAACGGAATAAAAATAATTAGTTTTCTCTACTTAGCCAGCCAGTGTATATCTACTGTATGCTCATTATTATTATTTTATTTTTTTATTACTGATTGATTTATTTTTTATTCATCTTTAAGTTAATTTATTTAATTCATTATTTTTTGTTAAAAAATAAAGATATTTGATAACGTTGGAATGTTTTATCAGCGCTTTTCTTGTGGAAATCCTGATGCGGCCCAGTCTCACCCAGACTCTGCCTCTAGTGGCCCCCAGGTAAATTGAGTTTGAGACCCCTGATTTAGATGAATTAGCCACAATCATTTGTATTTCCTATTTTTGATCAAGATTGGGAATTCTTCCAAAAACTCCTTTGAGCAGGATTTGGACCTGCGACCTAAGGATTTCAGCTGAGACCTTCTACACCCAACCTGTGTGTTCTCAAGAACATCTGAGGAATGGGGATAACAAAGTACAAAGGGGCAACGAGCGACTGTGGCATTTTCAAATTTGTATATTTAGATGATTTGGAGACATTTATTTTTATTTCCTATTTGTGAATATGTTTGGGAATTCTCCAAAAACGTCTTCAAACCAGATTAGAACCAGCGAACCTAAGAATTTTAGCTGAGACACTCTACAGTGCTCGGCTCTACAAACTGAATTTACAAAGATTGCTGCGTCTTCAGAAATAAACTAGGAATTGGGACATGACAAAGGCTGCTGTGTCTTGAGAAATAAAACAGGAATTGGGAAAGATGACAGGGATGTGGAGAAGAGTTGATGAAAATGTTTTGTGGAACAAGATGTAATTGTGGCATTTTCAAATTGGGCAAATTCAGATGAATTAGCCACAACTATTTGTATTTCCTATTTTGATCAAGATTGGGAATTCTTCCAAAAACTCCTTCAAGCAGGATTTGAACCAGCGACCTAAGGATTTCAGCTGAGACCTTCTACAGTCCTCCGCTCTACCAACTGAGCTATCGAAGGTTGCTGTGTTTTCTCAAGAACATCTGAGGAATGGGGATAACAAAGTACAAAGCGGCAACGAGCGACTGTGACATTTTCAAATTTGTATATTTAGATGAGTTGGAGAAATGTAATTTTATTTCCTATTTTAGAATATGTTTGGGAATTCTCCAAAAACATATTCGAACTAGATTAGAACCAGCGAACCTAAGAATTTTAGCCCAGGCACTACAGTCCTCGGCTCTACAAACTGAATTTACAAAGATTGCTGCGTCTTCAGAAAAAAAATAGGAATTGGGACATGACAAAGGTTGCTGTGTCTTGAGAAATAAAACAGGAATTGGGAAAGATAACGCGGATGTGGAGAAGAGTTGATGAAAATGCTTTGTGGAACAATAAGTAATTGTGGCATTTTCAAATTGGGTATATTAAGATGAATTTGCCACAATTATTTGTATTTCCAATCAAGATTGGGAATTCTTCAAGAAACTCCTTTGAGTAGAATTTGAACCAGGGACTTAAGGATTTAAGCTGAGACCATCTACAGTCCTCCGCGCTACCAACTGAGCTATCGAAGGTTGCTGTGTGTTCTCAAGAACATCTGAAGAATGGGGATAACAAAGTATAAAGCAGCAACAAACTTCTGGCTATTTCAATTTTGTAAGTTTATAAAAATGCTTTGTGGAAGGAGTAAATGTGGCATTTTCAAATTGGGTAGATTTAGATGAATTAGCCACAATTATTTGTATTTCCTATTTCTGATAAAGACTGGGAATACTCAAAGACTCATTTGAGCAGGATTTGAACCAGCTACTTATGATTACTGCTCAGAACTTCTACAGTCCTCGCTATACCAACTGAGGTATCAAAGGTGTTGTGTTTTCTCACGAACATCTGAGGAATGGGGAAACAAAGTATAAAGCGACAACGAGCGACAGTAGCATTTTCAAAATGGAGCTTTCGATGATTTGGAGAAATTTATTTTTATTCCCTATTTGTGAATAAGTTTGGGAATTCTACAAAAACGTCTTTGAACCAGATTAGAACCAGCGAACCTAAGAATTTCAGCTGAGATACTCTATAGACCTCGGCTCTACAAACTGAATTTACAAAGATTGCTGCTTCTTCAGAAATAAACTAGGAATTGGGACATGACACGGATATAGATCAGAAAGTTTATAGAAATGCTTTGTGGAAAGAGAACTAATTGTGGCATTTTCAAATTGGGTACATTAAGATGAATTAGCCACAATTATATGAATTTCCTTTTTTTTAATTAAGATTTCTTCCAATAAGTCCTTTGAGCAGGATTTGAACCAGTGACCTAAAGATTTCAGCTGAGACCTTCTTCAATCCTGCGCTCTACCAACTGAGCTATCGAAGGTCGGTGTATCTTTTTGAGAACATCTGAGGAATGGGGATAACAAAGTAGAACGCAGCAACAAGCAACTGGCATTTTCATTTTGTAAGTTTATAAAAATGCTTTGTGGAAGGAGTAATAGTGGCATTTTCGAATTTGGTATATTTAGATGAATTAGCCACAATTATTTGTATTTCCTATTTCTGATAAAGATTGTGAATACTCAAAAGAACCATTCGAGTAGGATTTGAACCAGCTACTTAAGACTACTGCTCAGACCTTCTACAGTCCTCCGCTATACCAATTGAGCTATCGAAGGTCGATGTATCTTTTTGAGAACATCTGAGTTTTGAGAACATCTGAGGAATGGGGATAACAAAGTAGAACGCAAATTCACTGAGGTATAGTATCAGTTACACCTTGACGATGGGGCAGATGCCATGGACTTCCGACATCCGTAAGTTACACACCCACGCCGTTTCCGGTCACTGCTGTGACACACTGGCCACGTCCCAACACTCACAGCCATCGACGGGAAGCCCAAGGGGAACAAGGGCATAAGCACAAGCACCGGGACGCGGCCCACATGTCGCAAACAGCAAACGGAAACAGTGCATCTGAGACACACGGAAGTCCCGCCTTCTCCGTGGCATATACCCCATAGCAATGCTCACGTACTTAAACGAAATAGACAAGACAGAGAGCTAAATTAAAGAAAACACACTCGTTGTCGGCAGGATTCAAACCCAATGGATTTCTAGTCCGTCGCCTTAACCACTCGGCCACAACAACCTTACGCATGTGGTTTTAATATTAATGATAGTGCTTGCTGAATAGACCAGTTATAGGTCAGAGTTCAGAAAGAAACAGCACCCCTTGCTGTCCAAAGATGGTCTCACACCTTTAAGTCTAGTCTCTTATTAAGTTCTGAGAAATCAAGTCAACAGACACACCTTAAACAGTACTTGTCTAAAGTGGGGTTGAACACAGACTTTAATTTGATCAGAAGTCCCAATTTGCTGAGGAACCAGTCACACCTTGACATCACCATTCATATTGACATAAATGAAGCCAAGAGAATATAGAAGGCTAAATTCCAGAAAGTAATAGCGTTGATTTGAATGCTACGAGGGGAGACCCCAAAGGATTTCAAGTCCATCGCCTTAACCACTCGTAACATTAGGGTTAGGGTTTCAAACTAGGGTTAGGATTTCAAAGTAGGGTTTCACATTAGGGTTAGGGTTAAAAACTAGGGTTTTATATAAGGGTTAGTGTTTCAAACTAGGTTTTACTTTAGGGTTAGGGTTTCAAACTAATGTTTTACTTTAGTGTTAGATTTTCAAACTAGTTAGTTAAAACCCCAACCCTAATGTGAAACCCTAATGTAAAACCCTAGTTTGAAACCCTAACCGTAATGTAAATTCATAGTTTGAAACCCTAACCCTAATGTAAAACCCTAGTTTGAAACCCTAACCCGAATTTGAAACCCTAGTTTGAAACCCTAATCCTATTTGGAAACTCTAATATAAAACCCTAGTTTGAAACCTTAACCCTATTGTAAAACCATAGTTTGAAACCCCAACCCTAATTTCAAACCCTAGTTTGAAACCCTTACACTAATGTAAAACCCTAGTTTGAAACCCTAACCCTAATGTAAAACCCTAGTTTGAAACCCCAACCCTAATTTCAAACCCTAGTTTGAAACCCTAACCCTAATGTAAAACCCTACTTTGAAACCCTTACCCTAATGTAAAACCCTAGTTTGAAACCCTAACCCTAATGTAAAACCCGAGTTTGAAACCCTAACCCTAGTTTGAACCCTAACCCTAATGTAAAACCCTAGTTTTAAACCTCAACCCTAATTTGAAAACCTAACCCTAATGTAAAACCCTAGTTTGAAACCCTAAACCTAATGTAAAACCCTAGTTTGAAACCCTAACTCTAATCTAAAATGCTAGTCTGAAACCCTAACCCTAATTTGAAACCCTAGTTTGAAACCCTAACCCTAATGTAAAACCCTAGTTTGAAACCCTAACCCTAGTTTGAAACCCTAACCCTAATGTAAAACCCTCATTTGTAACCCTAACCCTAATGTAAAACCCTGGTTTGAAACCCTAACCCTCAAGTAAAACCATAGTTTGAAAGCCTTATCCTATTTGGAAACTCTAATATAAAACCCTAACCCTAATGTAAATCCCTAGTTTGAAACCCTAACCCTAATAAAAAACCCTAGTTTGACACCCTAACCCTAATTTGAAACCCTAGTTTGAAACCCTAACCCTAATGTAAAACACTAGTTTGAAACACTAACCCTAATTTGAAACCCCTGTTTGACCCATAATCCTATTTGGAAACGCTAATATAAAACCCTAGTTTGAAACCCTAACCCTAATGTAAAACCCTGGTTTGAAACCCCAACCCTAATTTGAAACCCTAACCCTAATGTAAAACCCTAGTTTGAAACCCTAACCCTAATGTAAAACCCTAGTTTGAAACCCTAACCCTTATGTAAAATGCTAGTTTGAAACTCTAAACCTAATTTGAAACCCTAGTTTGAAACCCTAACCCTAATGTAAAACCCTAACTAAGGTTAGGGTTTTAAACAATAAACCTAATGTAAAACCCTAACTAGGGTTTCGGGTTTCCAACTAGGGTTTTACATTAGGGTTAGGGTTTCAAACTAGGATTTCAAATTAGGGTAAGGGTTTCAAACTAGGGTTTCAAATAAGGGTTAGGGTTTCCAACTAGGGTTTTACATTAGGGTTAGGGTTATAAACTAGGGTTTCAAATTAGGGTTAGGGTTTAAAACTAGGGTTTCAAATTAGGGTTAGGGTTTCAAACTAGGGGGTTTCAAACTAGGGTTACAAACTAGGGTAAGGGTTTCAAACTAGGGTTTTATATTAGGGTTAGGGTTTAAAACTAGGGTTTCAAATTAAGGTTGGGGTTTCAAACTCGGGTTTTACATTAGGGTTAGGGTTTCAAACTAGGGTTTTACATTAGGGTAAGGGTTTCAAACTAGGGTTTCAAATTAGGGTAAGGGTTTCAAATTAAGGTTTTATATTAGGGTTAGGGATTCAAACTAGGGTTTTACATTAGGGTTAAGGTTTCAAACTAGGGTTTTACATTAGGGTTAGGGTTTCAAACTAGTGTTATACATTAGGGTTTTAAACTAGGGTTTCAAATTAGGGTTAAGGTTTCAAACTAGGGTTTTACATTAGGGTTTCAAACTAGGGTTATACATTAGGGTTAGGGTTTTAAACTAGGGTTTCAAATTAGGGTTAGGGTTTCAAACTAGGGTTTCAAATTAGGGTTAAGTTTTCAAACTAGGGTTACACATTAGGGTTAGGGTTTCAAATTAGGGTTAGGGTTTCAAACTACGGTTTTACATTAGGGTTAGGGTTTCAAACAAGGGTTTTACATTAGGGTTAGGGTTTCAAACTAGGGTTTTACATTAGGTTAAGGGTTTCAAACTCGGGTTTCAAATTTGGGTTAGAGTTTCAAACTAGGGTTTTAAATTAGGGTTAGGGTTTCAAACAAGGGTTTTACATTAGGGTTAGGGTTTCAAACAGCGTTTTAAAATTGGGTTAGGGTTTCAAACTAGGGTTTTACATTAGGGTTTGGGTTTCAAACTAGGGTTTTACATTAGGGTTAGGGTTTCAAACTAGTGTTTCAAATTAGGGTTAGGGTTTCCAGCTCTACACCCTCAGCAGGGTCCTCGAGGGTGCGTGGGAATTCGCCCAACCAGTCCACATGTGCTTTGTGGACTTGGAGAAGGCGTTTGACCGTGTCCCTCGGGGAGTTCTGTGGGGGGTGCTTCGGGAGTATGGGTTACCGAGCTCCCTGATACGGGCTATTTGGTCCCTGTACATGATGTCAGAGTCTGGTCCGCATTGCCGGCAGTAAGTCGAATTTGTTTCCGGTGAGGGTTTGACTCCGCCAAGGTTGCCCTTTGTCACCGATTCTGTTCATAACTTTTATGGACAGAATTTCTAGGCGTAGCCGAGGCGTTGAGGGGGTCCGGTTTGGTGGCCTCAGCATTGCATCTCTGCTTTTTGCAGATGATGTGGTGCTGTTGGCTTCTTCAAGCCGTGACCTCCAGCTCTCACTGGAGCGGTTCGCAGCCGAGTGTGAAGCGGTTGGGATGAGGATCAGCACCTCCAAATACGAGACCATGGTCCTCAGTCGGAAAAGGGTGGAGTGCCCTCTCCGGGTCGGGGAGGAGGTCCTGCCCCAAGTGGAGGAGTTAAAGTATCTTGGGGTCTTGTTCACGAGTGAGGGTAGGTTAGAGCGGGAGATCGACAGGCGAATCGGTGCAGCGTCTGCAGTGATGCGGACGCTGTATCGGTCCGTTGTGGTGAAGAAGGAGCTGAGCCGAAAGGCAAAGCTCTCGATTTACCGGTCGATCTACGTTCCTACCCTCACCTATGGTCACAAGCTGTGGGTCGTGACTGAAAGAACAAGATCTCGGATACAAGCGGCCGAAATGAGGTTCCTCCGCAGGGTAGTCGGGCTCTCCCTTAGAGATAGGGTGAGAAGCTCGGTCATCCGAGAGGGACTCAGCGTCGAGTCGCTGCTCCTCCACGTTGAGAGGAACCAGTTGAGGTGGCTCGGGCATCTGGTTCGGATGCCTCCTGGATGCCTCCCTGGGGAGGTGTTCCGGGCATGTCCTACCGGCAGGAGGCCCCGGGGACGACACAGGACACGCTGGAGAGACTATGTCTCTCGGCTGTCCTGGGAACGCCTTGGGGTCCCGTCGGATGAGCTGGCTGAAGTGGTTGGGGAGAGGGAAGTCTGGGCTTCCCTGCTAAAGCTGCTGCCCCCGCGACCCGACCCCGGATAAGCGGAAGAAGACGGACGGATGGACAGTTAGGGTTTCAAACTCGGGTTTCAAATTAGGGTTAGGGTTTCAAACTAGGGTTTATCATTAGGGTTCGGGTTTCAAACAAGGGTTTTACATTAGGGTTAGGGTTTCAAACTAGGGTTTTACATTAGGTTAAGGGTTTCAAACTCGGGTTTCAAATTTGGGTTAGAGTTTCAAACTAGGGTTTTAAATTAGGGTTAGGGTTTCAAACAAGGGTTTTACATTAGGGTTAGGGTTTCAAACAGCGTTTTAAAATTGGGTTAGGGTTTCAAACTAGGGTTTTACATTAGGGTTTGGGTTTCAAACTAGGGTTTTACATTAGGGTTAGGGTTTCAAACTAGTGTTTTACATTAGGGTTAGGGTTTCAAAACAGGAGTTTAAAATTAGGGTTTGGGTTTCAAACTAGGGTTTTACATTAGGGTTAGGGTTTCAAACAAGGGTTTCACATTAGGTTTAGGGTTTCAAATTAGGGTTTGGGTTTCAAACTAGGGTTATACATTAGGGTTAGGGTTTCAAACTAGTGTTTTACATTAGGGTTAGTGTTTCAAACTAGGGTTTCAAACTAGGGTTTCACATTAGGGTTAGGGTTTCAAACTAGGGTTTAACATTAGGGTTAGGGTTACAAACTAGGGTTTTACATTAGGGTTAGTGTTTCAAACTATGGTTTCAAATTAGGCTTAAGGTTTCAAACTAAGGTTTTACATTAGGGTTAGGGTTTCAAACAAGGGTTCTACATTAGGATTAGGGTTTCAAACTAAGGTTTTACATTAGAGTTAGGGTTTCAAACAGGGAATTCAAATTAGGGTTAGGGTTTCAAACCAGGGTTTCAAATTAGGGTTAGGGTTTCAAACTAGGGTTTATCATTAGGGTTAGTGTTTCAAACTAGGGTTTTACATTAGGGTTAGGGTTTCAAACTAGGGTTTCAAATTAGGGTTAGGGTTTCAAACCAGGGTTTTACATTAGGGTTAGGGTTTCAAAACAGGGGTTTAAAATTAGGGTTAGGGTTTCAAACTAGGGTTTTACATTAGTGTTAGTGTTTCAAAGAAGGGTTTTACAGTAGGTTTAGGGTTTCAAATTAGGGTTTAAAATTAGGGTTAGGGTTTCAAACTAGGGTTTTACATTAGGGTTAGGGTTTCAAACTAAGGTTTTACATTAGAGTTAGGGTTTCAAACAGGGGTTTCAATTTAGGGTTAGGGTTTCAAAACAGTCTTTCAAATTAGGGTTAGGGTTTCAAACTAGGGTTTATCATTAGGGTTAGGAATTCAAAATAGGGTTTTACATTAGGGTTAGGTTTTCAAACTATGGTTTCAAATTAGGGTTAGGGTTTCACATTAGGGTTAGGGTTTCAAAACAGGGGTTTAAAATTAGGTTTAGGGTTACAAACTAGGGTTTCAAATTAGGGTTTGGGTTTCAAACTAGGGTTTTACATTAGGGTTAGGTTCTCAAACTAGGGTTTTTTATTAGGGTTAGGGTTTCAAACTAGGGTTTTTTACATTAGGGTTAGGGTTTCAAACTAGGGTTTTACATTAGAGTTATGGTTTCAAACTAGGGTTTTACATTAGGGTTAGGGTTTCAAATTAGGGTTTCAATTTAGGGTTAGGGTTTCAAACTAGGGTTTATCATTAGGGTTAGCGTTTCAAACTAGGGTTTAACATTAGGGTTGGGGTTTCAAACTAGTTTTTAAAATTAGGGTTAGGGTTAAAAACTAGGGTTTTACATTAGGGTTCGGGTTTCAAACTAGGGTTTTACGTTAGGGTTAGGGTTTCAAAATCGGGTTTCAAATTAGGGTTAGGGTTTCAAACTAGGGTTTTACATTAGGGTTAGGGTTTCAAACAAGGGTTTTACATTAGGGTTAGGGTTTCAAAACAGGGGTATAAAATTAGGGTTAGTGTTTCAAACCAGGGTTTTACATTAGGGTTAGTGTTTCAAACTAGGGTTTTACATTAGGTTTAGGGTTTCAAACTCGGGTTTCAAATTAGGGTTAGGGTTTCAAACTAGGTTTTTACATTAGGGTTAGGGTTTCAAACAAGGGTTTTACATTAGGGTTAGGGTTTCAAAACAGGGGTTTTAAATTAGGGTTAGTGTTTCAAACAAGGGTTTTACATTAGGGTTGGGGTTTCAAACAGGGGTTTCAAATTAGGATAAGGGTTTCAAACTAGGGTTTTAAATTAGGGTTAGGGTTTCAAAGAAGGGTTTTACATTAAGGGTTAGGGTTTCAAACAGCGTTTTAAAATTGGGTTAGGGTTTCAAACTAGGGTTTTACATTAGGGTTAGGGTTTCAAACTAGGGTTTTACATTAGGGTTAGGGTTTCAAACTAGTGTTTACATTAGGGCTAGGGTTTCAAAACAGGAGTTTAAAATTAGGGTTAGGGTTTCAAACTAGGGTTTTTCATTAGGGTTAGGGTTTCAAACTAGGGTTTTACATTAGGGTTAGGGTTTCAAACTTGGGTTTCAAATTAGGGTTAGGGTTTCAAACTAGGGTTTTACATTAGGGTTAGGGTTTCAAACAAGGGTTTTACATTAGGGTTAGGGTTTCAAAACAGGGGTTAAAAATTAGGGTTAGTGTTTCAAACCAGGGTTTGACATTAGGGTTAGTGTTTCAAACTAGGGTTTTACATTAGGTTTAGGGTTTCAAACTCGGGTTTCAAATTAGGGTTAGGGTTTCAAACTAGGTTTTTACATTAGGGTTAGGGTTTCAAATTAGGGTTTCAATTTAGGGTTAAGGTTTCAAACTAGGGTTTATCATTAGGGTTAGCGTTTCAAACTAGGGTTTAGCATTAGGGTTGGGGTTTCAAACTAGTTTTTAAAATTAGGGTTAGGGTTAAAAACTAGGGTTTTACATTAGGGTTCGGGTTTCAAACTAGGGTTTTACGTTAGGGTTAGGGTTTCAAAATCGGGTTTCAAATTAGGGTTAGGGTTTCAAACTAGGGTTTTACATTAGGGTTAGGGTTTCAAACAAGGGTTTTACATTAGGGTTAGTGTTTCAAACTAGGGTTTTACATTAGGTTTAGGGTTTCAAACTCGGGTTTCAAATTAGGGTTAGGGTTTCAAACTAGGTTTTTACATTAGGGTTAGGGTTTCAAACAAGGGTTTTACATTAGGGTTAGGGTTTCAAAACAGGGGTTTTAAATTAGGGTTAGTGTTTCAAACAAGGGTTTTACATTAGGGTTGGGGTTTCAAACAGGGGTTTCAAATTAGGGTAAGGGTTTCAAACTAGGGTTTTAAATTAGGGTTAGGGTTTCAAACAAGGGTTTTACATTAGGGTTTGGGTTTCAAACAGCGTTTTAAAATTGGGTTAGGGTTTCAAACTAGGGTTTTACATTAGGGTTAGGGTTTCAAACTAGGGTTTTACATTAGGGTTAGGGTTTCAAACTAGTGTTTACATTAGGGTTAGGGTTTCAAAACAGGAGTTTAAAATTAGGGTTAGGGTTTCAAACTAGGGTTTTACATTAGGGTTGGGGTTTCAAACAGGGGTTTCAAATTAGGGTAAGGGTTTCAAACTAGGGTTTCTAATTAGGGTTAGGGTTTCAAACTAGGGTTTCAAATTAGGGTTAGGGTTTCAAACTAGGGTTTTACATTAGGGTTAGGGTTTCAAACTTGGGTTTCAAATTAGGGTTAGGGTTTCAAACTAGGGTTTTACATTAGGGTTAGGGTTTCAAACAAGGGTTTTACATTAGGGTTAGGGTTTCAAAACAGGGGTTTAAAATTAGGGTTAGTGTTTCAAACCAGGGTTTTACATTAGGGTTAGTGTTTCAAACTAGGGTTTTACATTAGGTTTAGGGTTTCAAACTCGGGTTTCAAATTAGGGTTAGGGTTTAAAATAAGGTTTTACATTAGGGTTAGGGTTTCAAACTAAGGTTTTACATTAGGGTTAGGGTTTCAAACGTGGGTTTCAAATTAGGGTTAGGGTTTTAAACTCGGGTTTCAAATTAGGGTTAGGGTTTCAAACTAGGGTTTTACATTAGGGTTAGGGTTTCAAAACAGGGGTTTAAAATTAGGGTTAGTGTTTCAAACTAGGGTTTTACATTAGGGTTTCAAACTAGGGTTTAACATTAGGTTTAGGGTTTCAAACTCAGGTTTCAAATTAGGGTTAGGGTTTTAAACTAGGGTTTTCCATTAGGGTAAGAGTTTCAAACAAGGGTTTTACATTAGGGTTAGGTTTTCAAACAGCCGTTTAAAATTGGGTTAGGGTTTCAAACTAGGGTTTTACATTAGGTTTAGGGTTTCAAATTAGGGTTTGGGATTCAAACTAGGGTTTTACATTAGGGTTAGGGTTTCAAACAAGGGTTTTAGATTAGGGTTAGGGTTTCAAACTAGGGTTTTACATTAGGGTTGGGTTTTCAAACTAGGGTTTCAATTTAGGGTTAGGGTTTCAAACTAGGGTTTATCATTAGGGTTAGGGTTTCAAACTAGGGTTTTAAATTAGGGTTAGGGTTTCAAACAGCGTTTTAAAATTGGGTTAGGGTTTCAAACTAGGGTTTTACATTAGGGTTAGGGTTTCAAACTAGTGTTTACATTAGGGTTAGGGTTTCAAAACAGGAGTTTAAAATTAGGGTTAGGGTTTCAAACTAGGGTTTTACATTAGGGTTGGGGTTTCAAACAGGGGTTTCAAATTAGGGCAAGGTTTTCAAACTAGGGTTTCAAATTAGGGTTAGGGTTTCAAACTAGGGTTTTACATTAGGGTTAGAGTTTCAAACAAGGGTTTAAAAATTAGGGTTAGGGTTTCAAACAGCAGTTTAAAATTGGGTTAGTGTTTCAAACTAGGGTTTTACATTAGGGTTAGGGTTTCAAATTAGGGTTTTAAATTAGGGTTAGGGTTTCAAACTAGGGTTTAATATTAGGGTTAGGGTTACAAACTAGGGTTTTACATTGGGTTAGGGTTTCAAACTGTGGTTTCAAATTAGGTTTTGGGTTTCAAACTAGGGTTTAACATTAGGGTTAGGGTTTCAAACTAGGGTTTCAAATTAGGGTTAGGGTTACAAACTAGGGTTTTACATTAGGGTTAGGGTTTCAAACTAGTGTTTACATTAGGGTTACGGTTTCAAAACAGGAGTTTATAATTAGGGTTAGGGTTTCAAACGAGGGTTTTACATTAGGGTTGGGGTTTCAAACAAGGGTTTTACATTAGGCTTAGGGTTTCAAATTAGGGTTTGGGTTTCAAACTAGGGTTTTACATTAGGGTTAGGGTTTCAAACTAGGGTTTTACATTAGGGTTAGGGTTTCTAAATAGGGTTTTACATTAGGGTTAGGGTTTCAAACTAGGGTTTTACATTAGGGTTAGGGTTTCAAACTAGGGTTTTACCTTAGGGTTAGGGTTTCAAACTAGGGTTTCAATTTAGGGTTAGGGTTTCAAACTAGGGTTTATCATTAGGGTTAGGGTTTCAAACTAGGGTTTAACATTAGGGTTAGAGTTTCAAACTAGGGTTTAACATTAGGGTTAGGGTTAAAAACTAGGGTTTTACATTAGGGTTAGGGTTTCAAACTAGGGTTTTACATTAGGGTTAGGGTTTCAAACTAGGGTTTAAAATTAGTCTTAAGGTTTCAAACCAGGCTCTTACATTAGGGTTAGGGTTTCTAACAAGGGTTTTACATTAGGGTTAGGGTTTCAAACTAAGGTTTTACATTAGAGTTAAGGTTTCAAACAGGGGTTTCAAATTAGGGTTAGGGTTTCAAACTATGGTTAATCATTAGGGTTAGGGTTTCAAACTCGGGATTCAAATTAGGGTAAGGGTTTCAAACAAGGGTTTTACATTAGGGTTAGGGTTTCAAACTTGGGTTTCAAATTAGGGTTAGGGTTTCAAACTCGGGATTCAAATTAGGGTTAGGGTTTCAAACTAGGGTTTTACATTAGGGTTTCAAACTAGGGTTTAACATTAGGTTTAGGGTTTCAAACTCAGGTTTAAAATTAGGGTTAGGGTTTTAAACTAGGGTTTTCCATTAGGGTAAGAGTTTCAAACAAGGGTTTTACATTAGGGTTAGGGTTTGAAACAGCGGTTTAAAATTGGGTTAGGGTTTCAAACTAGGGTTTTACATTAGGTTTAGGGTTTCAATTTAGGGTTTGGGTTTCAAACTAGGGTTTTACATTAGGGTTAGGGTTTCAAACTAGGGTTTTAAATTAGGGTTAGGGTTTCAAACTAGGGTTTTACATTAGGGTTAGGGTTTCAAACTAGGGTTTCAATTTAGGGTTAGGGTTTCAAACTAGGGTTTAACATTAGGGTTAGGGTTAAAAACTAGGGTTTTACATTATGGTTAGGGTTTCAAACTAGGGTTTTACATTAGGGTTAGGGTTTCAAATTCGGGTTTCAAATTAGGGTTAGGGTTTAAAATAGGGTTTTACATTAGGGTTAGGGTTTCAAACTAGGGTTTAAAATTAGTCTTAAGGTTTCAAAATAGGGTTTTACATTAGGGTTAGGGTTTCAATCAAGGGTTTTACATTAGAGTTAGGATTTCAAACAGGGGTTTCAAATTAGGGTAAGGGTTTCAAACTAGGGTTTCAAATTAGGGTTAGGGTTTCAAACTAGGGTTTATCATTAGGGTTATGGTTTCAAACTAGCGTTTTACATTAGGGTTAGGGTTTCAAACTAGGGTTTTACATTAGGGTTAGGGTTTCAAAACAGGGGTTTAAAATTAGGGTTAGTGTTTTAAACTAGGGTTTTACATTAGGGTTTCAAACTAGGGTTTAACATTAGGTTTAGGGTTTCAAACTCGGGTTTCAAATTAGGGTTAGGGTTTCAAACTAGGGTTTTACATTAGGGTTAGAGTTTCAAACAAGGGTTTGAAAATTAGGGTTAGGGTTTCAAACAGCGGTTTAAAATTGGGTTAGGGTTTCAAACTAGGGTTTTACATTAGGGTTAGGGTTTCAAACTAGGGTTTTACATTAGGGTTAGGGTTTCAAACTAGGGTTTAAAATTAGTCTTAAGGTTTCAAACTAGGGTTTTACATTAGGGTTTGGGTTTCTAACAAGGGTTTTACATTAGGGTTAGGGTTTCAAACTAAGGTTTTACATTAGAGTTAGGGTTTCAAACAGGGGTTTCAAATTAGGGTAAGGGTTTCAAACTAGGGTTTCAAATAAGGGTTAGGGTTTCAAACTAGGGTTTATCATTAGGGTTAGGGTTTCAAAACAGGGCTTTAAAATTAGGGTTAGTATTTCAAACTAGGGTTTTACATTAGGGTTGCGAACTAGGGTTTAACATTAGGTTTAGGGTTTCAAACTCAGGTTTCAAATTAGGGTTAGGGTTTTAAACTAGGGTTTTCCATTAGGGTAAGCGTTTCAAACAAGGGTTTTACATTAGGATTAGGGTTTCAAACAGCGGTTTAAAATTGGGTTAGGGTTTCAAACTAGGGTTTTACATTAGGTTTAGGGTTTCAAATTAGGGTTTGGGTTTCAAACTAGGGTTTTACATTCGGGTTAGGGTTTCAAACTAGGGTTTTACATTAGGGATAGGGTTTCAAATTAGGGTTTTACATTAGGGTTAGGGTTTCAAACTAGGGTTTTACATTAGGGTTAGGGTTTCAAACTAGGGTTTTACATTAGGGTTAGGGTTTCTAAATAGGGTTTTACATTAGGGTTAGGGTTTCAAACTAGGGTTTTACATTAGGGTTAGGGTTTCAAACTAGGGTTTTACATTAGGGTTAGGGTTTCAAACTAGGGTTTCAATTTAGGGTTAGGGTTTCAAACTAGGGTTTATAATTAGGGTTAGGGTTTCAAACTAGGATTTAATATTATGGTTGGGGTTTCAAACTAGGGTTTAACATTAGGGTTAGGGTTACAAACTAGGGTTTTACATTAGGGTTAGGGTTTCAAACAAGGGTTTTACTTTAGGGTTAGGGTTTCAAACAAGGGTTTTACATTAGGGTTAGGGTTTCAAAACAGGGGTTTAAAATTAGGGTTAGTGTTTCAAACAAGGGTTTTACATTAGGGTTAGGGTTTCAAACAGCCGTTTAAAATTGGGTTAGGGTTTCAAACTAGGGTTTTACATTAGGTTTAGGGTTTCAAACTCGGGTTTCAAATTCGGGTTAGGGTTTAAAATAGGGTTTTACATTAGGGTTAGGGTTTCAAACAAGGGTTTTACATAAGGGTTAGGGTTTCAAACAAGGGTTTTACATTAGGGTTAGGGTTTCAAACTAAAGTTTTACATTAGGGTTAGGGTTTCAAACGTGGGTTTCAAATTAGGGTTAGGGTTTTAAACTCGGGTTTCAAATTAGGGTTAGGGTTTCAAACTAGGGTTTTACATTAGGGTTAGGGTTTCAAAACAGGGGTTTAAAATTAGGGTTAGTGTTTCAAACTAGGGTTTTACATTAGGGTTTCAAACTAGGGTTTAACATTAGGTTTAGGGTTTCAAACTCAGGTTTCAAATTAGGGTTAGGGTTTTAAACTAGGGTTTTCCATTAGGGTAAGAGTTTCAAACAAGGGTTTTACATTAGGGTTAGGTTTTCAAACAGCCGTTTAAAATTGGGTTAGGGTTTCAAACTAGGGTTTTACATTAGGTTTAGGGTTTCAAATTAGGGTTTGGGATTCAAACTAGGGTTTTACATTAGGGTTAGGGTTTCAAACTAGGGTTTTAGATTAGGGTTAGGGTTTCAAACTAGGGTTTTACATTAGGGTTGGGTTTTCAAACTAGGGTTTCAATTTAGGGTTAGGGTTTCAAACTAGGGTTTATCATTAGGGTTAGGGTTTCAAACTAGGGTTTTAAATTAGGGTTAGGGTTTCAAACAAGGGTTTTACATTAGGGTTAGGGTTTCAAACAGCGTTTTAAAATTGGGTTAGGGTTTCAAACTAGGGTTTTACATTAGGGTTAGGGTTTCAAACTAGTGTTTACATTAGGGTTAGGGTTTCAAAACAGGAGTTTAAAATTAGGGTTAGGGTTTCAAACTAGGGTTTTACATTAGGGTTGGGGTTTCAAACAGGGGTTTCAAATTAGGGCAAGGTTTTCAAACTAGGGTTTCAAATTAGGGTTAGGGTTTCAAACTAGGGTTTTACATTAGGGTTAGAGTTTCAAACAAGGGTTTAAAAATTAGGGTAAGGGTTTCAAACAGCAGTTTAAAATTGGGTTAGTGTTTCAAACTAGGGTTTTACATTAGGGTTAGGGTTTCAAATTAGGGTTTTAAATTAGGGTTAGGGTTTCAAACTAGGGTTTAATATTAGGGTTAGGGTTACAAACTAGGGTTTTACATTGGGTTAGGGTTTCAAACTGTGGTTTCAAATTAGGTTTTGGGTTTCAAACTAGGGTTTAACATTAGGGTTAGGGTTTCAAACTAGGGTTTTACATTAGGTTTAGGGTTTCAAACTTGGGTTTCAAATTCGGGTTAGGGTTTCAAACTATGGTTTATCATTAGGGCTAGGGTTTCAAAACAGGGGTTTAAAATTAGGGTTAGTGTTTCAAACTAGGTTTTTACATTACGGTTTTAAACTAAGGTTTTACATTAGGTTTAGGGTTTCAAACTTGGGTTTCAAATTAGGGTTAGGGTTTCAAACTAGGGTTTTACATTAGGGTTAGAGTTTCAAACAAGGGTTTAAAAATTAGGGTTAGGGTTTCAAACAGCAGTTTAAAATTGGGTTAGTGTTTCAAACTAGGGTTTTACATTAGGGTTAGGGTTTCAAATTAGGGTTTTAAATTAGGGTTAGGGTTTCAAACTAGGGTTTAATATTAGGGTTAGGGTTTCAAACTAGGGTTTTAAATTAGGGTTAGTGCTTCAAACTAGGGTTTTACATAAGGTTAGGGTTTCAATTTAAGGTTTCAAATTAGGGTAAGGGTTTCAAATATGGTTTTACATTAGGGTTAGGGTTTCCAACTAGTTTTTCAAATTAGGGCTGGGATTTCAAACTAGGGATTACATTAGGGTAAGGGTTTCAAATTATTTTTTAAAATTAGGGTTGGGATTTTAAAGTAGGGTTTCAAATTAGGTTTGGGGTTTCAAACTTGGCTTTTACATTAGGGTTAGGGTTTTAAACTAGTGGTTCAAATTAGGGTTAGGGTTTCAAACTAGGGTTTTAAATTAGGGTAGGCGTTTCAAACTAGGGTTTTAAATTAGGGTTAGCGTTTCAAACTAGGTTTTCAAATTATGGTTAGGGTTTCAATTTACTGTTTTACTTTAGGGTTAGGGTTTCAAACTAGTTAGTTAAAACCCCAACCTTAATGTGAAACCCTAATGTAAAACCATAGTTTTAAACCCTTACCCTAATGTAAAAAACTAGTTTGAAACCTAATTCTAATGTAAAACCGTAGTTTGAAACCCCATCCCTAATTTCAAACCCTAGTTTGAAACCCTAAACATAATGTAAAACCCTAGTTTGAAACCCTACCCCGAGTTTGAAACCCTAGTTTGAAACCCTAACCCTAATGTAAAACCCTAGTTTGAAACCTAAGCCCTAATGTAAAACTCTATTTTGAAACCCTAACCCTAATTTGAAACCCTAGTTCGAAACCCTATCCCTAATATAAAACACTAGTTTGAAACCCTAACCCTAAAATAAAACCCTAGTTTGAAACCCTAACCCTAATGTAAAACCCTAGTTTGAAAACCAAACCCTAAATTGAAAGCCTAGTTTGAAACCCTAATCCTATTTGGAAAATCTAATATAAAACCCTAGTTTGAAACCTAAACCCTAATGTAAAACGATAGTTTTAAACCCCAAACCTGATTTCAAATCCTAGTTTGAAACCCTTACACTAATGTAAAACCCTAGTTTGAAACCATAACCCTAATGTAAAACCCTAGTTTTAAACCCCAACCCTAATTTTAAACCCTAGTTTGAAACCCTAAGCCTAATGTAAAATGCAAGTCTGAAACACTAACCCTAATTTGAAACCCTAGTTTGAAACACGAACCTTAATGTAAAACCCTAATTTGTAACCCTAACCCTAATGTAAAACCCTAACCCTAATGTAAAACCTTAACCCTAATGTAAAACCCTAACTAGGGTTTCGGGTTTCCAACTAGGATTTTACATTAGGTTAAGGGTTTCAAACTAGGGTTTTAAATTAGAGTTAGGGTTTCAAACAGGGGTTTCAAATTAGGGTTAGGGTTTCAAACTAAGGTTTTAAAATAGAGTTAGGGTTACAAACAGGGGTTTCAAATTAGGGTTAGGGTTTCAAACTAGGGTTTCAAATTAGGGTTAGGGTTTCAAACTAGGGATTATCATTAGGGTTAGGGTTTCAAACTAGGGTTTTACATTAGGGGTAGGGTTTCAAACTAGGGTTTCAAATTAGGGTTTGGATTACAAACTAGGGTTTCAAATTAGGGTTAGGGTTTCAAACTAGGGTTTCAAATTAGGGTTAGGGTTTCAAACTAGGGATTATCATTAGGGTTAGGGTTTCAAACTAGGGTTTTACATTAGGGATAGGGTTTCAATCTAGGGTTTCAAAATAGGGTTAGGGTTTCAAACTAGGGTTTCAAATTAGGGTTAGGGTTTCAAACTAGGGTTTAAAATTAGGGTTAAGATTACAAACTAGGGTTTTACATTAGGGTTAGGGTTTCAAACTAGGGTTTTACATTAGGTTTAGGGTTTCAAACTAGGGTTTCAAATTAGGGTTAGGGTTTCAAACTAGGGATTTACATTAGGGTTTGGGTTTCAAACTAGGGTTTTACATTAGGGTTAGTGCTTCAAACTAGGTTTTTACATTATGGTTAGAGTTTCAAACTAGGGTTTAACATTAGGGTAAGGGTTTCAAACTAGGGTTTTAAATTAGGGTTAGGGTTTCAAACTAGGGTTTATCATTAGGGTTAGGGTTTCAAACTAGGGTTAGGATTTCAAACTAGGGTTTTACATTAGGGTTAGGGTTTCAAACTAGGGTTTCAAATTAGGGTTAGGATTTCAAACTAGGGTTTTACATTAGGTTAAGTGTTTCAAACAAGGGTTTTACATTAGGGTTAGGGTTTTAAAACAGAGGTTTTAAATTGGGGTTAGGGTTTCAAACTAGGGTTTTACATTAGGGTTAGGGTTTCAAACAAGGGTTTTACATTAGGGTTGGGGTTTCAAACTAGGGTTACAAACTAGGGTTAGGGTTTCAAACAAGGGTTTTACATTAGGTTTAGGGTTTCAAAATAAGGTTTCAAATTAGGGTTAGGGTTAAAAACAGGGGGTTTAAATTAAGGTTAGGGTTTTAAACAGGGGTTTCGAATTACGGTTAGGGTTTCAAACTAGGGTTAGGGTTTCAAACAAGGGTTTTACATTAGGGTTAGGTTTTCAAACTAGGGTTTCAAATTAGGGTTAGGGTTTCAAATTAGGGTTAGGGTTTCAAACAAGGGTTTTACATTAGGGTTAGGTTTTCAAACTAGGGTTTCAAATTACCCCTCCGTGAGTCATCACCTTATCGTGGTGGAGGGGTTTGCGTGTCCCAATGAGCCTGGGAGCTATGTTGTCCGGGGCTTCATGCCCCTGGTAGGGCCACCCAAGGCAAACAGGTCCTAGGTGAGGGACCAGACAAAGCATGGCTCAAACGACCCCAATGATGAGTACAAACATTGGATTTTCGTTTCCCTTGCCCGGACGCGGGTCACCGGGGCCCCCCTCTGGAGCTAGGCCTGGAGGTGGGGCTCGAAGGCGAGCGTCTGGTGGCCGGGCCTATACCCATGGGGACCGGCCGGGCACAGCCCGAAAAGGCAACGTGGGTCCCCCTTCCCATGGGCTCACCACCGGTGGAAGGGGCCAAAGGGGTCGGGTGCGCAGTGAGTTGGGTGGCAGCCAAAGGCGGGGGCCTTGGCGGTCTGACCCCCGGCTACTGAAGCTAGCTCTGGGGACATGGAATGTCACCTCTCTGACAGGGAAGGAGCTCGAACTGGTGTGCGAGGCTGAGAAGTTCCGACTAGATATAGTCGGACTCACCTCCACACACGGCTTGGGTTCTGGTACCAATCCTCTCGAGAGGGGCTGGACCCTCTTCCACTCTGGAGTTGCCCACGGTGAGAGGCGCAGAGCAGGTGTGGGCATACTCATTGCCCCCCAGCTAGCCGCCTGTACGTTGGGGTTTACCCCGGTGAATGAGAGGGTAGCCTCCCTCCGCCTTCGGGTGGGGGGACGGGTCATGACTGTTGTTTGTGCTTATGCACCGAACAGCAGCTCAGAGTACCCACCCTTTCTGGAGTCCTTGGAGGGTGTGCTGGAGAGCGCACCCCCTGGAGACTCCCTCGTTCTACTGGGGGACTTCAACGCTCACGTGGGTAATGACAGTGAGACCTGGAGGGGCGTGATTGGGAGGAATGGCCCCCCCGATCGAAACCCGAGTGGTGTTTTGTTACTGGACTTCTGTGCTCGCCACGGACTGTCCATAACGAACACCATGTTCAAGCACAAGAGTGTCCATATGTGCACCTGGCACCAGGACACCCTAGGCCGTAGTTCGATGATCGACTTTGTAGTCGTGTCATCGGACTTGCGGCCGTATGTGTTGGACACTCGGGTTAAGAGAGGGGCGGAGCTGTCAACTGATCACCACCTAGTGGTGTGTTGGCTCCGATGGCGGGGTAAGATGCCGGTCCGACCAGGCAGGCCCAAACGTACTGTGAGGGTCTGCTGGGAACGTCTGGCAGAATCCCCTGTCAGAAAGAGTTTCAACGCCCATCTCCGGCAGAGCTTCTCCATTGTCCCGGGGGAGGCGGGGGACATTGAGTCCGAGTGGACCATGTTCCGCGCTTCAATTGTTGAGGCGGCCGATCGGAGCTGTGGCCGTAAGGTGGTTGGTGCCTGTCGTGGCGGCAATCCTCGAACCCGCTGGTGGACACCAGCGGTAAGGGATGCCGTCAAGCTGAAGAAGGAGTCCTATCGGGCCTTTTTGGCCTGTGGGACTCCGGAGGCTGCTGACGGGTACCGGCTGGCCAAGCGGAATGCGGCTTTGGCAGTCGCTGAGGCAAAAACTCGGGCATGGGAGGAGTTCGGTGAGGCCATGGAAAACGACTTCCGGACGGCTTCGAGGAAATTCTGGTCCACCATCCGGCGTCTCAGGAGAGGAAAGCAGCGCACCGTTAACACTGTGTATAGTGGAGACGGAGTGCTGTTGACCTCGACTCGGGACGTCGTGAACCGGTGGGGAGAGTACTTCGAAGACCTCCTCAATTCCACCAACACGCCTTCCTTTGAGGAAGCAGGGTCTGGGGACTCTGAAGTGGGCTCCCCTATCTCAGTGGTCGAAGTCGCCGAGGTGGTTGGAAAGCTTCTCGGTGGCAGGGCCTCGGGGGTGGATGAGATCCGCCCGGAGTTCCTGAAGGCTCTGGATGTTGTGGGGCTGTCGTGGTTGACACGTCTCTGCAGCATCGCGTGGACATCGGGGACGGTGCCTCTGGATTGGCAGACCGGGGTGGTGGTTCCCCTTTTTAAGAAGGGGGACCGGAGGGTGTGTTCCAACTTTAGAGGGATCACACTCCTCAGCCTCCCAGGTAAGGTCTATTCAGGGGTGCTGGAGAGGAGGGTCCGTCGGGAGGTCGAATCTCGGATCCAGGAGGAGCAGTGTGGTTTTCGTCCCGGCCGTGGAACAGTGGACCAGCTCTACACCCTCAGCAGGATCCTCGAGGGTGCGTGGGAATTCGCCCAACCAGTCCACATGTGCTTTGTGGACTTGGAGAAGGCGTTTGACCGTGTACCTCGGGGAGTTCTGTGGGGGGTGCTTCGGGAGTATGGGTTACCGAGCCCCCTGATACGGGCCATTCGGTCCCTGTACGACCGATGTCAGAGTCTGGTCCGCATTGCCGGCAGTAAGTCGAATTTGTTTCCGGTGAGGGTTGGACTCCGCCAAGGTTGCCCTTTGTCACCGATTCTGTTCATAACTTTTATGGACAGAATTTCTAGGCGTAGCCGAGGCGTTGAGGGGGTCCGGTTTGGTGGCCTCAGCATTGCATCTCTGCTTTTTGCAGATGATGTGGTGCTGTTGGCTTCTTCAAGCCGTGACCTCCAGCTCTCACTGGAGCGGTTCGCAGCCGAGTGTGAAGCGGTTGGGATGAGGATCAGCACCTCCAAATCCGAGACCATGGTCCTCAGTCGGAAAAGGGTGGAGTGCCCTCTCCGGGTCGGGGAGGAGGTCCTGCCCCAAGTGGAGGAGTTCAAGTATCTTGGGGTCTTGTTCACGAGTGAGGGTAGGTTAGAGCGGGAGATCGACAGGCGGATCGGTGCAGCGTCTGCAGTGATGCGGACGCTGTATCGGTCCGTTGTGGTGAAGAAGGAGCTGAGCCGAAAGGCGAAGCTCTCGATTTACCGGTCGATCTACGTTCCTACCCTCACCTATGGTCACGAGCTGTGGGTCGTGACCGAAAGAACAAGATCCCGGATACAAGCGGCCGAAATGAGTTTCCTCCGCAGGGTAGCCGGGCTCTCCCTTAGAGATAGGGTGAGAAGCTCGGTCATCCGAGAGGGACTCAGCGTCGAGTCGCTGCTCCTCCACGTTGAGAGGAACCAGTTGAGGTGGCTCGGGCATCTGGTTCGGATGCCTCCTGGACGCCTCCCTGGGGAGGTGTTCCGGGCATGTCCTACCGGCAGGAGGCCCCGGGGACGACCCAGGACACGCTGGAGAGACTATGTCTCTCGGCTGTCCTGGGAACGCCTTGGGGTCCCGTCGGATGAGCTGGCTGAAGTGGCTGGGGAGAGGGAAGTCTGGGCTTCCCTGTTAAAGCTGCTGCCCCCGCGACCCGACCCCGGATAAGCGGAAGAAGACGGACGGACGGACGGTTTCAAATTATGGTTAGGGTTTCAAATTAGGGTTTTAAATTAGGGTTAGGGTTTCAAACTAGGGTTTTACATGAGGGTTAGGGTTACAAACAAGGGTTTTACATTAGGTTTAGGGTTTCAAACTAAGTATTCAAATTAGGGTTAGGGTTTCAAACTAGGGTTTCAAATTAGGGTTAGGATTTCAAACTAGGGTTTTACATTAGGTTAAGTGTTTCAAACAAGGGTTTTACATTAGGGTTAGGGTTTTAAAACAGAGGTTTTAAATTGGGGTTAGGGTTTCAAACTAGGGTTTTACATTAGGGTTAGGGTTTCAAACAAGGGTTTTACATTAGGTTTAGGGTTTCAAAATTGGGTTTCAAATTAGGGTTAGGGTTAAAAACAGGGGGTTTGAATTAAGGTTAGGGTTTTAAACAGGGGTTTCGAATTACGGTTAGGGTTTCAAACTAGGGTTAGGGTTTCAAACAAGGGTTTTACATTAGGGTTAGGTTTTCAAACTAGGGTTTCAAATGAGGGTTAGGGTTTCAAATTAGGGTTTCAAATTAGGGTTTCAAATTAGGGTTTCAAATTAGGGTTTCAAACTAGGGTTTTACATGAGGGTTAGGGTTTCAAACAAGGGTTTTACATTAGGTTTAGGGTTTCAAACTAGGGTTTTACATTAGGGTTAGGGTTTTAAACAAGGGTTTTACATTAGGGTTAGGGTTTCAAAACAGAGGTTTAAAATTAGGGTAAGAGTTTCAAACTAGGGTTTTACATTAGGGTTAGGGTTTAAAACTAGGGTTTCAAATTAGGGTTAGGGTTTTACATTAGGGTTAGGGTTTTATACAAGGGTTTAACATTAGGGTTAGGGTTTCAAACTCAGGTTTCAAATTAGTGTTAGAGTTTCAAATTAGGGTTTCAAATTAGGGTTAGGGTTTCATACTAGAGTTTTACATTAGGTTTTGGGTTTCAAACTAGGGTTACAAACTCGGGTTTTAAACTAGGGTTAGGGATTCAAACTAGGGTTTTACATTAGGGTAAGGGTTTCAAACTAGGGTTTTACTTAAGGGTAAGGGTTTCAAACTAGGGTTTCAAATTAGGGTAAGGGTTTCAAACTAGGGTTTCAAATTAGGGTTAGGTTTTGAAACTAGGGTTTTACATTAGGGTTAGGGTTAAAAAAAGGGGGTTTAAATAAGGGTTAGGGTTTTAAACGGGTTTCGAATTAGGGTTAGGGTTTCAAACTAGGGTTTTACATTAGGGTTAGGGTTTCAAACTAGGGTTTTAAATTAGGGTTAGGGTTTCAAATTAGGGTTTAACATTAGGGTAAGTGTTTCAAACAAGGGTTTTACATTAGGGTTAGGGTTTCAAAACAGGGGTTTTCAATTAAGTTTAGGGTTTCAAACTAGGGTTTTACATTAGGGTTAGGGTTTCAAACAATGGTTTCAAATTTGGTTTGGGTTTTCAAACTATGGTTTCAAATTAGGTTTGGATTTTTAAACTAGGGTTTTACATTAGGGTTAGGGTTTCAAACTAGGGTTTAACATTAGGGTTAGGGTTTCAAACTAGGGTTTTAAATTAGGGTTAGGGTTACAAACTAGGGTTTTACATTAGGGTTAGGGTTTCAAACTAGTTAGTTAAAACCCCAACCTTAATTTGAAACCCTAATGTAAAACCCTAGTTTGAAACCCAAACCGTAATGTAAAATCAAAGTTTGAAGCCCTAACCCTAATGTAAAACCCTAGTTTGAAACCCTAACGCTAATTTGAAACCCTAGTTTGAAACCTTAACACTAATGTAAAACCCTAGTTTGAAACCCTAACCCTAGTTTGAAACCCTAACCCTAGTTTGAAACCCTAACCCTAGTTTGAAACCCTAACCCTAATGTAAAACCCTAGTTTTAAACCAAAACCCAAATTTCAAACCCTAGTTTGAAATCCTAAACCTAATGTAAAACCCTTGTTTGAAACCCTAACCCTAATGTAAAACCCTAGTTTGAAAACCTAACACTCAAGTCAAACCCTCTTTTGAAACATTTATCCTATTTGGAAACTCTAATATAAAACCCTAACCCTAATGTAAAACTCTATTTTGGAACCCTATCCCTAATTTGAAACACTAGTTTGAAACCCTAACCCTAATGTAAAACACTAGTTTGAAACCCTAACCCTAATTTAAAACCCCATTTTGAAACCCTAATCCTATTTGGAAACTAAAATATAAAACCCTAGTTTGCAACTTTAACCCTAATGTAAAACCCTAGTTTGAAACCCCAACCCTAATTTCAAACCCTTGTTTGAAACTCTAACCCTAATTTAAAACCCTACTTTGAAACCCTAACCCTAATGTAAAACCCTAGTTTGAAACCCTTACTATAATGTAAAACCCGAGTTTGAAACCCTAACCCTAATGTAAAACCCTAGTTTTAAACCCTTACTATAATGTAAAACCCGAGTTTGAAACCCTAACCCTAGTTTTAAACCCTAACCCTAATGTTAAACCCTAGTTTGAAACCCTAAACCTGAAGTAAAACCCTAGTTTGAAACCCTAACCCTAATGTAAAATGCAATTCTGAAACCCTAACCCTAATTTGAAACCCCAGTTTGAAACCCAATCCCTAATGTAAAATCCTAGTTTGAAACCCTAACCCTACTTTGAAACCCTAGTTTGAAACCCTAACCCTAATGTAAAACCCAAGGTTGAAACCCTAAACCTAATGTAAAATCCTAATTTGTAACCCAATCATTAATGTAAAATCCTAGTTTGAAACCCTAACCCTACTTTGAAACCCTAGTTTAAAACCCTAACCCTATTGTAAAACCCTAATTTGTAACCCTAACCCTAATGTAAAACCCTAGTTTTAAACCCAAGCCCTCAAGTAAAACCCTAGTTTGACACCCTAAACCTAATTTGAAACCCTAGTTTGAAACCCTAACCCCAATTTGAAACCCCTGTTTGAAACCCTTATCCTATTTGGAAACTCAAATATAAAACCCGAGATTGAAACCCTAACCCTAATGAAAAACCATAGTTTGAAACCCCAACCCTAATGTAAAACCCTAGTTTGAAACCCTAACCCTAATGTTAAACACTAGTTTGAAACCCTAAACCAAATGTAAAACCCTAGTTTGAAACCCCAACCCTAATTTGAAACCCTAGTTTGAAACCCTAACCCTAATGTAAAACCCTAGTTTTAAACCCCAACCCTAATTTTAAACCCTAGGTTGAAACCCTAACCCTAATGTAAAACCCAAGGTTGAAACCCTAAACCTAATTTAAAACCCTAGTTTGAAACCCTAACCCTAATGTAAAATGCAAGTCTGAAACCCTAATTTCAAACCCTAGTTTTAAACCCTAACCCTCAAGTAAAACCCTAGTTTGACACCCTAAACCTAATTTGAAACCCTAGTTTGAAACCCTAAACTTAATTTGAAACCCTAGTTTGAAACCCTAACCCTAATTTAAAACCCCTGTTTGAAACCCTAATCCTATTTGGAAACTCAAATATAAAACCCTAGATTGAAACCCTAACCCTAATGTAAAACCATAGTTTGAAACCCCAACCCTAATGTAAAACCCTAGTTTGAAACCGTAACCCTTAAGTAAAACCCTAGTTTGAAACCCTAGTTTGAAACCCTAGTTTGAAACCCTAACCCTTATGTAAAACCCTAATTTGTAACCCTAACCCTAATGTAAAACCCTAGTTTGAAACCCTAACCCTCAAGTAAAACCCTAGTTTGAAACCCTAACCCTAATGTAAAACCCTAGTTTGAAACCCTAACCCTAATGTAAAACCCTAGTTTGAAACCCTAACCCTAATTTAAACCCCCTGTTTTAAACCCTAACCCTGATGTAAAACCCTATTTTTTAAAACCTAACCCTAATTTGAAACACTAACCCTAATTTGAAACACTAACCCTAATGTAAAACCCTAGTTTGAAACCCTAACCCTAATATAAACCCTAGTTTGAAACCCTAATCCTAATTTAAAACCCCTTTTTTGAACCCTAACCCTAATGTAAAACCCTAGTTTGAAACCCTAATCCTAATTTAAAACCCCTGTTTTGAACCCTAACCCTAATGTAAAACCCTAGTTTGAAACCCCAACCCCAATTTGAAACCCTAGTTTAAAACCCTAACCCTAATGTAAAACCCTAGATTGAAACCATAACCCTAATGTAAAACCCTAGTTTGAAATCCTAACCCTAATTCTAAACCCTAGTTTGAAACCCTAACCATAGTTTGTAACCCTAGTTTGAAAACCTAACCCTAATTTAAACCCCCTGATTTAAACCCTAACCCTAATGTAAAACCCTAGTTTGAAAACCTAAACCTAATTTGAAACCCTAGTTTGAAACCCTAACCCTAATTTGAAACCCTAGTTTGAAACCCTTACCCTAATGTAAAACCCTAGTTTGAAACCCTTACCCTAATGTAAAACCCTAGTTTGAAACCCAAAACCTAATTTGAAACCATAGTTTGAAAACCTAACCCTAATGTAAAACCCTAGTTTGTAACCCTAACCCTAATGTGAAACCCTAGTTTGAAAACCTAACCCTAATGTAAAACCCTAGTTGGAAACCCGAAACCCTAGTTAGAGTTTTACATTAGGGTTAGGGTTTCAAACTATGGTTTCAAATTAGGTTTAGGGTTTCAAACTAGCATTTTACATTAGGGGTAGTGTTTCAAACTAGGGTTTTACATTAGTGTTAGTGTTTCAAACCCAAACCTTAGTTAAGGTTTTGCATTAGGGTTAGGGTTTCAAACTAGGATTTCCAATTAGGGTTAGGGTAAGGGTTTCAAACTAGGGTTTCAAATTAGGGTTAGGGTTTCAAACTAGGGTTTTACATTAGGGTTAGGGTTTCAAACAACGGTTTTACATTAGGGTTAGGGTTTCAAAACAGGGGTTTAAAATTAGGGTTAGGATTTCAACCGAGGGTTTTACATTGGGGTTAGGGTTTCAAACTAGGGTTTCAAATTAGGTTTGGGGTTTCAAACTAGGGTTTTACATTAGGGTTAGGTTTTCAAACTAGGGTTTCACATTAGGGTTAGGGTTTCAAACTAGTTTTTCAAATTAGGGTTCGTGTTTCAAACTAGGGTTTTACATTAGGGTTAGGGTTTCAAACTAGTTTTTCAAATTAGGGTTCGTGTTTCAAACTAGGGTTTTACATTAGGGTTAGTGTTTCTATCTACGGTTTAAAATTAGGTTTGGTGTTTCAAACTAGGGTTTTACATTAGGGTTAGGGTTTCAAACAAGGGTTTTACATTAGGGTTAGTGTTTCAACCCAGGGTTTTACATTAGGGTTAGGGTTTTAAACTAGGGTTTTAAATTAGGGTTAGGATTTAAAACTAGGGTTTTACATTAGGGTAAGGGTTTCAAACTAGGGTTTTACATTTGGGTTAGGGTTCCAAATAGGATTAGGATTTTAAACTAGGGTTTTACTTTAGGGTTAGGGTTTCAAACAAGGTTTTTACATTAGGGTTAGGGTTTCAAACTAGTTTTTCACATTAGGGTTAGGGTTTCAAACTCGGGTTTTACATTAGGGTTAGGGTTTCAAACAAGGGTTTTACATTAGGGTTAGTGTTTCAAACCAGGGTTTTACATTAGGGTTAGGGTTTCAAATTAGGGTTTCAAATTAGGGTTTCGAATTAGGGTTTCAAATTAGGGTAAGGGTTTCAAATTGGGTTTTACATTAGGGTAAGGGTTTCAAACTAGTTTTTAAAATTAGGGTTGGGGTTTCAAAGTAGGATTTCAAATTAGGTTTGGGGTTTTAAACTTGGCTTTTACAAAAGGGTTAGGGTTTCAAATTAAGGTTTCAAATTAGGGTAAGGGTTTCAAACTAGGGTTTCAAATTACGGTTAGGGTTTCAAACTAGTGTTTTACTTTAGGGTTAGGGTTTCAAACTAGGGTTTTACATTAGGGTTAGGGTTTCAAACTAGTTTTTCAAATTAGGGTTTGGGTTTCAAACTAGGGTTTCAAATTAGGTTTGGGGTTTCAAACTAGGATTTTACATTAGGGTTAGGGTTACAAACTAGGGTTTTACATTTGGGTTAGGGTTTCAAACTAGGGTTTTACATTAGGGTTAGTGTTTCAAAGTAGGGTTTTACATTAGGGTTAGGGTTTCAAACTAGGGTTTCAAATTAGGTTAAGGGTTTCAAATTGGGTTTTAAATTAGGGTTAGGGTTTCAAACTAGTTTTTCAAATTAGTGTTGGGATTTCAAACTAGGTTTTACATTAGGGTAAGGGTTTCAAACTAGTTTTTAAAATTAGGGTTGGGGTTTCAAACTAGGGTTTCAAATTATGGTTAGGGTTTCAAACTAGCGTTTTACATTAGGGTTAGGGTTCCAAATAGGATTAGGTTTTTAAAATCGGGTTTTACTTTAGGGTTAGGGTTTCAAACTAGGGTTTTTCATTAGGGTTAGGGTTTCACACTAGTTTTTCACATTAGGGTTAGGGTTTCAAACTAGGGTTTTACATTAGGGTTAGGGTTTCAAACTAGTTTTTCAAATTAGGGTTAGAGTTACAAACTAGGGTTTTACATTAGGGTTGGGGTTTCAAACTAGTTTTTCACATTAGGGTTAGGGTTTCAAACTAGGGTTTTACATTAGGGTTAGGGTTTCACGACAACATAGAACTTACAATTTTGAAGCTAACATTAGTGGTTAACATCAGTGCTTGCCCCTCCATTTCTGAATTTTAAAAATAGTATGCGCTTTTGTTAGCTTCTTTATCTGCTGTCATTCTGTTCCATGCATGTCACAATCACCATCTACTAACAAAGACATTCGATGGTAGGGCTCGTTCTGACTTTGGTTAGAAGGGATTTGTCAGAGTCACAATAAATCCATTTATTGCGTCTACTAGTCTTTACAAAATCAGATTTGAATAATAATTTGAACCTACACGTCGAGAACCCAATGGATTCCAAGTCCATCGCCAAACTTTCTCTTTCGATGTTAACATTAGCATTAACAGCAGTGCTTGCCCCTCCATTTCTGAATTTTGGCAACAGTACGAGCTTCAGTTGGCTTCTTGATTGGCTGTCATTCTGATCCATGCATGTCACAATCACCATCTCCATACAAAGAAATCTGATGGTAGGGCATGAGCTGACTATGGTCAGAGGGGGCTAATCGGGCTCACAATAAACCCATTATTGTCTACTATGTTTTACAAAATCAGTGTAAGTTACAATAAGTTCTGGTCCGAATGGACCGTAGCCTTCTGCCTGAGGGGAGTGGTTGGAAGAGTCCATGTCCAGGGTGAGAGGGGTCAGCTGTCATCCGACCTGCACGCCTCACAGTCCTTGAGTTGTACAGGTCTTGGAGAAATGGGAGGTTGCATCCAATCACCTTCTCAGCATGGCTAATAAAACGCTGCTTTCTGTGTCCCTGGCAGAGGGCCCCAACATACCACACAGTAATGGAGGAAGTGAGGATGGACGACTAAATTCTGGCAGTGTAGAATTGAACCATCATCTTAGCTGGCACCTTCAGTTTGTTCAGCTGCCGCAAGAAAAACATCCTCTGCTGGGCCTTCTTGATCAGTCGTACCCAGGAAGTGGACGGAGTCAACATTAGAGATGGTGAGGTGGAGTAGTGAAGCTGCCGCTTTCCGGAATTCTACTACCATCTCCACTGTTTTCTGGGCATTTAACACAAAGTTGTTGCTGGCACACCAGGGGCCTCATGTATGAAAACCACGTGAGGAGGTGATGGATGGCTACATACTTGCGCCGAAGACATAATCGTTATCGTGGGGGTGAACGGCAGACAACATGTGCCTCGGGTGCATGGAAAGGTGTGGGGCATGGGGTTGTGTGCGTAGTTTTTCTGATCACAAATGAATCAATGACAAAATGATGCCCCTTAAACAAGCGTATTCAAGATGCCGCTCTATCTATCGGCAGCAGACATGCCACGGAATATTGTCACTGTGGGGGGAGGGTGGCTTGTAAACCTCACCGATCACAATCAAATTGATGCTCCTTAAACACGTCATTCATCCGGTATCAGCGACGGCAGAGGGTTGTCTTATATTATAGTATTAAATTTAACTTAAAGCCTCCACGATCACAATTTGATGCCCTTTCAGCATTCAGCCACTAACGGCGACTGCCGAGAAACAGGGGTTTTCAATTAAGTTTAGGGTTTCAAACTAGGGTTTTACATTAGGGTTAGGGTTTCAAACAATGGTTTCAAATTTGGTTTGGGTTTTCAAACTATGGTTTCAAATTAGGTTTGGATTTTTAAACTAGGGTTTTACATTAGGGTTAGGGTTTCAAACTAGGGTTTAACATTAGGGTTAGGGTTTCAAACTAGGGTTTTAAATTAGGGTTAGGGTTACAAACTAGGGTTTTACATTAGGGTTAGGGTTTCAAACTAGTTAGTTAAAACCCCAACCTTAATTTGAAACCCTAATGTAAAACCCTAGTTTGAAACCCAAACCGTAATGTAAAATCAAAGTTTGAAGCCCTAACCCTAATGTAAAACCCTAGTTTGAAACCCTAACGCTAATTTGAAACCCTAGTTTGAAACCTTAACACTAATGTAAAACCCTAGTTTGAAACCCTAACCCTAGTTTGAAACCCTAACCCTAGTTTGAAACCCTAACCCTAGTTTGAAACCCTAACCCTAATGTAAAACCCTAGTTTTAAACCAAAACCCAAATTTCAAACCCTAGTTTGAAATCCTAAACCTAATGTAAAACCCTTGTTTGAAACCCTAACCCTAATGTAAAACCCTAGTTTGAAAACCTAACACTCAAGTCAAACCCTCTTTTGAAACATTTATCCTATTTGGAAACTCTAATATAAAACCCTAACCCTAATGTAAAACTCTATTTTGGAACCCTATCCCTAATTTGAAACACTAGTTTGAAACCCTAACCCTAATGTAAAACACTAGTTTGAAACCCTAACCCTAATTTAAAACCCCATTTTGAAACCCTAATCCTATTTGGAAACTAAAATATAAAACCCTAGTTTGCAACTTTAACCCTAATGTAAAACCCTAGTTTGAAACCCCAACCCTAATTTCAAACCCTTGTTTGAAACTCTAACCCTAATTTAAAACCCTACTTTGAAACCCTAACCCTAATGTAAAACCCTAGTTTGAAACCCTTACTATAATGTAAAACCCGAGTTTGAAACCCTAACCCTAATGTAAAACCCTAGTTTTAAACCCTTACTATAATGTAAAACCCGAGTTTGAAACCCTAACCCTAGTTTTAAACCCTAACCCTAATGTTAAACCCTAGTTTGAAACCCTAAACCTGAAGTAAAACCCTAGTTTGAAACCCTAACCCTAATGTAAAATGCAATTCTGAAACCCTAACCCTAATTTGAAACCCCAGTTTGAAACCCAATCCCTAATGTAAAATCCTAGTTTGAAACCCTAACCCTACTTTGAAACCCTAGTTTGAAACCCTAACCCTAATGTAAAACCCAAGGTTGAAACCCTAAACCTAATGTAAAATCCTAATTTGTAACCCAATCATTAATGTAAAATCCTAGTTTGAAACCCTAACCCTACTTTGAAACCCTAGTTTAAAACCCTAACCCTATTGTAAAACCCTAATTTGTAACCCTAACCCTAATGTAAAACCCTAGTTTTAAACCCAAGCCCTCAAGTAAAACCCTAGTTTGACACCCTAAACCTAATTTGAAACCCTAGTTTGAAACCCTAACCCCAATTTGAAACCCCTGTTTGAAACCCTTATCCTATTTGGAAACTCAAATATAAAACCCGAGATTGAAACCCTAACCCTAATGAAAAACCATAGTTTGAAACCCCAACCCTAATGTAAAACCCTAGTTTGAAACCCTAACCCTAATGTTAAACACTAGTTTGAAACCCTAAACCAAATGTAAAACCCTAGTTTGAAACCCCAACCCTAATTTGAAACCCTAGTTTGAAACCCTAACCCTAATGTAAAACCCTAGTTTTAAACCCCAACCCTAATTTTAAACCCTAGGTTGAAACCCTAACCCTAATGTAAAACCCAAGGTTGAAACCCTAAACCTAATTTAAAACCCTAGTTTGAAACCCTAACCCTAATGTAAAATGCAAGTCTGAAACCCTAATTTCAAACCCTAGTTTTAAACCCTAACCCTCAAGTAAAACCCTAGTTTGACACCCTAAACCTAATTTGAAACCCTAGTTTGAAACCCTAAACTTAATTTGAAACCCTAGTTTGAAACCCTAACCCTAATTTAAAACCCCTGTTTGAAACCCTAATCCTATTTGGAAACTCAAATATAAAACCCTAGATTGAAACCCTAACCCTAATGTAAAACCATAGTTTGAAACCCCAACCCTAATGTAAAACCCTAGTTTGAAACCGTAACCCTTAAGTAAAACCCTAGTTTGAAACCCTAGTTTGAAACCCTAGTTTGAAACCCTAACCCTTATGTAAAACCCTAATTTGTAACCCTAACCCTAATGTAAAACCCTAGTTTGAAACCCTAACCCTCAAGTAAAACCCTAGTTTGAAACCCTAACCCTAATGTAAAACCCTAGTTTGAAACCCTAACCCTAATGTAAAACCCTAGTTTGAAACCCTAACCCTAATTTAAACCCCCTGTTTTAAACCCTAACCCTGATGTAAAACCCTATTTTTTAAAACCTAACCCTAATTTGAAACACTAACCCTAATTTGAAACACTAACCCTAATGTAAAACCCTAGTTTGAAACCCTAACCCTAATATAAACCCTAGTTTGAAACCCTAATCCTAATTTAAAACCCCTTTTTTGAACCCTAACCCTAATGTAAAACCCTAGTTTGAAACCCTAATCCTAATTTAAAACCCCTGTTTTGAACCCTAACCCTAATGTAAAACCCTAGTTTGAAACCCCAACCCCAATTTGAAACCCTAGTTTAAAACCCTAACCCTAATGTAAAACCCTAGATTGAAACCATAACCCTAATGTAAAACCCTAGTTTGAAATCCTAACCCTAATTCTAAACCCTAGTTTGAAACCCTAACCATAGTTTGTAACCCTAGTTTGAAAACCTAACCCTAATTTAAACCCCCTGATTTAAACCCTAACCCTAATGTAAAACCCTAGTTTGAAAACCTAAACCTAATTTGAAACCCTAGTTTGAAACCCTAACCCTAATTTGAAACCCTAGTTTGAAACCCTTACCCTAATGTAAAACCCTAGTTTGAAACCCTTACCCTAATGTAAAACCCTAGTTTGAAACCCAAAACCTAATTTGAAACCATAGTTTGAAAACCTAACCCTAATGTAAAACCCTAGTTTGTAACCCTAACCCTAATGTGAAACCCTAGTTTGAAAACCTAACCCTAATGTAAAACCCTAGTTGGAAACCCGAAACCCTAGTTAGAGTTTTACATTAGGGTTAGGGTTTCAAACTATGGTTTCAAATTAGGTTTAGGGTTTCAAACTAGCATTTTACATTAGGGGTAGTGTTTCAAACTAGGGTTTTACATTAGTGTTAGTGTTTCAAACCCAAACCTTAGTTAAGGTTTTGCATTAGGGTTAGGGTTTCAAACTAGGATTTCCAATTAGGGTTAGGGTAAGGGTTTCAAACTAGGGTTTCAAATTAGGGTTAGGGTTTCAAACTAGGGTTTTACATTAGGGTTAGGGTTTCAAACAACGGTTTTACATTAGGGTTAGGGTTTCAAAACAGGGGTTTAAAATTAGGGTTAGGATTTCAACCGAGGGTTTTACATTGGGGTTAGGGTTTCAAACTAGGGTTTCAAATTAGGTTTGGGGTTTCAAACTAGGGTTTTACATTAGGGTTAGGTTTTCAAACTAGGGTTTCACATTAGGGTTAGGGTTTCAAACTAGTTTTTCAAATTAGGGTTCGTGTTTCAAACTAGGGTTTTACATTAGGGTTAGGGTTTCAAACTAGTTTTTCAAATTAGGGTTCGTGTTTCAAACTAGGGTTTTACATTAGGGTTAGTGTTTCTATCTACGGTTTAAAATTAGGTTTGGTGTTTCAAACTAGGGTTTTACATTAGGGTTAGGGTTTCAAACAAGGGTTTTACATTAGGGTTAGTGTTTCAACCCAGGGTTTTACATTAGGGTTAGGGTTTTAAACTAGGGTTTTAAATTAGGGTTAGGATTTAAAACTAGGGTTTTACATTAGGGTAAGGGTTTCAAACTAGGGTTTTACATTTGGGTTAGGGTTCCAAATAGGATTAGGATTTTAAACTAGGGTTTTACTTTAGGGTTAGGGTTTCAAACAAGGTTTTTACATTAGGGTTAGGGTTTCAAACTAGTTTTTCACATTAGGGTTAGGGTTTCAAACTCGGGTTTTACATTAGGGTTAGGGTTTCAAACAAGGGTTTTACATTAGGGTTAGTGTTTCAAACCAGGGTTTTACATTAGGGTTAGGGTTTCAAATTAGGGTTTCAAATTAGGGTTTCGAATTAGGGTTTCAAATTAGGGTAAGGGTTTCAAATTGGGTTTTACATTAGGGTAAGGGTTTCAAACTAGTTTTTAAAATTAGGGTTGGGGTTTCAAAGTAGGATTTCAAATTAGGTTTGGGGTTTTAAACTTGGCTTTTACAAAAGGGTTAGGGTTTCAAATTAAGGTTTCAAATTAGGGTAAGGGTTTCAAACTAGGGTTTCAAATTACGGTTAGGGTTTCAAACTAGTGTTTTACTTTAGGGTTAGGGTTTCAAACTAGGGTTTTACATTAGGGTTAGGGTTTCAAACTAGTTTTTCAAATTAGGGTTTGGGTTTCAAACTAGGGTTTCAAATTAGGTTTGGGGTTTCAAACTAGGATTTTACATTAGGGTTAGGGTTACAAACTAGGGTTTTACATTTGGGTTAGGGTTTCAAACTAGGGTTTTACATTAGGGTTAGTGTTTCAAAGTAGGGTTTTACATTAGGGTTAGGGTTTCAAACTAGGGTTTCAAATTAGGTTAAGGGTTTCAAATTGGGTTTTAAATTAGGGTTAGGGTTTCAAACTAGTTTTTCAAATTAGTGTTGGGATTTCAAACTAGGTTTTACATTAGGGTAAGGGTTTCAAACTAGTTTTTAAAATTAGGGTTGGGGTTTCAAACTAGGGTTTCAAATTATGGTTAGGGTTTCAAACTAGCGTTTTACATTAGGGTTAGGGTTCCAAATAGGATTAGGTTTTTAAAATCGGGTTTTACTTTAGGGTTAGGGTTTCAAACTAGGGTTTTTCATTAGGGTTAGGGTTTCACACTAGTTTTTCACATTAGGGTTAGGGTTTCAAACTAGGGTTTTACATTAGGGTTAGGGTTTCAAACTAGTTTTTCAAATTAGGGTTAGAGTTACAAACTAGGGTTTTACATTAGGGTTGGGGTTTCAAACTAGTTTTTCACATTAGGGTTAGGGTTTCAAACTAGGGTTTTACATTAGGGTTAGGGTTTCACGACAACATAGAACTTACAATTTTGAAGCTAACATTAGTGGTTAACATCAGTGCTTGCCCCTCCATTTCTGAATTTTAAAAATAGTATGCGCTTTTGTTAGCTTCTTTATCTGCTGTCATTCTGTTCCATGCATGTCACAATCACCATCTACTAACAAAGACATTCGATGGTAGGGCTCGTTCTGACTTTGGTTAGAAGGGATTTGTCAGAGTCACAATAAATCCATTTATTGCGTCTACTAGTCTTTACAAAATCAGATTTGAATAATAATTTGAACCTACACGTCGAGAACCCAATGGATTCCAAGTCCATCGCCAAACTTTCTCTTTCGATGTTAACATTAGCATTAACAGCAGTGCTTGCCCCTCCATTTCTGAATTTTGGCAACAGTACGAGCTTCAGTTGGCTTCTTGATTGGCTGTCATTCTGATCCATGCATGTCACAATCACCATCTCCATACAAAGAAATCTGATGGTAGGGCATGAGCTGACTATGGTCAGAGGGGGCTAATCGGGCTCACAATAAACCCATTATTGTCTACTATGTTTTACAAAATCAGTGTAAGTTACAATAAGTTCTGGTCCGAATGGACCGTAGCCTTCTGCCTGAGGGGAGTGGTTGGAAGAGTCCATGTCCAGGGTGAGAGGGGTCAGCTGTCATCCGACCTGCACGCCTCACAGTCCTTGAGTTGTACAGGTCTTGGAGAAATGGGAGGTTGCATCCAATCACCTTCTCAGCATGGCTAATAAAACGCTGCTTTCTGTGTCCCTGGCAGAGGGCCCCAACATACCACACAGTAATGGAGGAAGTGAGGATGGACGACTAAATTCTGGCAGTGTAGAATTGAACCATCATCTTAGCTGGCACCTTCAGTTTGTTCAGCTGCCGCAAGAAAAACATCCTCTGCTGGGCCTTCTTGATCAGTCGTACCCAGGAAGTGGACGGAGTCAACATTAGAGATGGTGAGGTGGAGTAGTGAAGCTGCCGCTTTCCGGAATTCTACTACCATCTCCACTGTTTTCTGGGCATTTAACACAAAGTTGTTGCTGGCACACCAGGGGCCTCATGTATGAAAACCACGTGAGGAGGTGATGGATGGCTACATACTTGCGCCGAAGACATAATCGTTATCGTGGGGGTGAACGGCAGACAACATGTGCCTCGGGTGCATGGAAAGGTGTGGGGCATGGGGTTGTGTGCGTAGTTTTTCTGATCACAAATGAATCAATGACAAAATGATGCCCCTTAAACAAGCGTATTCAAGATGCCGCTCTATCTATCGGCAGCAGACATGCCACGGAATATTGTCACTGTGGGGGGAGGGTGGCTTGTAAACCTCACCGATCACAATCAAATTGATGCTCCTTAAACACGTCATTCATCCGGTATCAGCGACGGCAGAGGGTTGTCTTATATTATAGTATTAAATTTAACTTAAAGCCTCCACGATCACAATTTGATGCCCTTTCAGCATTCAGCCACTAACGGCGACTGCCGAGAAACAGGGGTTTTCAATTAAGTTTAGGGTTTCAAACTAGGGTTTTACATTAGGGTTAGGGTTTCAAACAATGGTTTCAAATTTGGTTTGGGTTTTCAAACTATGGTTTCAAATTAGGTTTGGATTTTTAAACTAGGGTTTTACATTAGGGTTAGGGTTTCAAACTAGGGTTTAACATTAGGGTTAGGGTTTCAAACTAGGGTTTTAAATTAGGGTTAGGGTTACAAACTAGGGTTTTACATTAGGGTTAGGGTTTCAAACTAGTTAGTTAAAACCCCAACCTTAATTTGAAACCCTAATGTAAAACCCTAGTTTGAAACCCAAACCGTAATGTAAAATCAAAGTTTGAAGCCCTAACCCTAATGTAAAACCCTAGTTTGAAACCCTAACGCTAATTTGAAACCCTAGTTTGAAACCTTAACACTAATGTAAAACCCTAGTTTGAAACCCTAACCCTAGTTTGAAACCCTAACCCTAGTTTGAAACCCTAACCCTAGTTTGAAACCCTAACCCTAATGTAAAACCCTAGTTTTAAACCAAAACCCAAATTTCAAACCCTAGTTTGAAATCCTAAACCTAATGTAAAACCCTTGTTTGAAACCCTAACCCTAATGTAAAACCCTAGTTTGAAAACCTAACACTCAAGTCAAACCCTCTTTTGAAACATTTATCCTATTTGGAAACTCTAATATAAAACCCTAACCCTAATGTAAAACTCTATTTTGGAACCCTATCCCTAATTTGAAACACTAGTTTGAAACCCTAACCCTAATGTAAAACACTAGTTTGAAACCCTAACCCTAATTTAAAACCCCATTTTGAAACCCTAATCCTATTTGGAAACTAAAATATAAAACCCTAGTTTGCAACTTTAACCCTAATGTAAAACCCTAGTTTGAAACCCCAACCCTAATTTCAAACCCTTGTTTGAAACTCTAACCCTAATTTAAAACCCTACTTTGAAACCCTAACCCTAATGTAAAACCCTAGTTTGAAACCCTTACTATAATGTAAAACCCGAGTTTGAAACCCTAACCCTAATGTAAAACCCTAGTTTTAAACCCTTACTATAATGTAAAACCCGAGTTTGAAACCCTAACCCTAGTTTTAAACCCTAACCCTAATGTTAAACCCTAGTTTGAAACCCTAAACCTGAAGTAAAACCCTAGTTTGAAACCCTAACCCTAATGTAAAATGCAATTCTGAAACCCTAACCCTAATTTGAAACCCCAGTTTGAAACCCAATCCCTAATGTAAAATCCTAGTTTGAAACCCTAACCCTACTTTGAAACCCTAGTTTGAAACCCTAACCCTAATGTAAAACCCAAGGTTGAAACCCTAAACCTAATGTAAAATCCTAATTTGTAACCCAATCATTAATGTAAAATCCTAGTTTGAAACCCTAACCCTACTTTGAAACCCTAGTTTAAAACCCTAACCCTATTGTAAAACCCTAATTTGTAACCCTAACCCTAATGTAAAACCCTAGTTTTAAACCCAAGCCCTCAAGTAAAACCCTAGTTTGACACCCTAAACCTAATTTGAAACCCTAGTTTGAAACCCTAACCCCAATTTGAAACCCCTGTTTGAAACCCTTATCCTATTTGGAAACTCAAATATAAAACCCGAGATTGAAACCCTAACCCTAATGAAAAACCATAGTTTGAAACCCCAACCCTAATGTAAAACCCTAGTTTGAAACCCTAACCCTAATGTTAAACACTAGTTTGAAACCCTAAACCAAATGTAAAACCCTAGTTTGAAACCCCAACCCTAATTTGAAACCCTAGTTTGAAACCCTAACCCTAATGTAAAACCCTAGTTTTAAACCCCAACCCTAATTTTAAACCCTAGGTTGAAACCCTAACCCTAATGTAAAACCCAAGGTTGAAACCCTAAACCTAATTTAAAACCCTAGTTTGAAACCCTAACCCTAATGTAAAATGCAAGTCTGAAACCCTAATTTCAAACCCTAGTTTTAAACCCTAACCCTCAAGTAAAACCCTAGTTTGACACCCTAAACCTAATTTGAAACCCTAGTTTGAAACCCTAAACTTAATTTGAAACCCTAGTTTGAAACCCTAACCCTAATTTAAAACCCCTGTTTGAAACCCTAATCCTATTTGGAAACTCAAATATAAAACCCTAGATTGAAACCCTAACCCTAATGTAAAACCATAGTTTGAAACCCCAACCCTAATGTAAAACCCTAGTTTGAAACCGTAACCCTTAAGTAAAACCCTAGTTTGAAACCCTAGTTTGAAACCCTAGTTTGAAACCCTAACCCTTATGTAAAACCCTAATTTGTAACCCTAACCCTAATGTAAAACCCTAGTTTGAAACCCTAACCCTCAAGTAAAACCCTAGTTTGAAACCCTAACCCTAATGTAAAACCCTAGTTTGAAACCCTAACCCTAATGTAAAACCCTAGTTTGAAACCCTAACCCTAATTTAAACCCCCTGTTTTAAACCCTAACCCTGATGTAAAACCCTATTTTTTAAAACCTAACCCTAATTTGAAACACTAACCCTAATTTGAAACACTAACCCTAATGTAAAACCCTAGTTTGAAACCCTAACCCTAATATAAACCCTAGTTTGAAACCCTAATCCTAATTTAAAACCCCTTTTTTGAACCCTAACCCTAATGTAAAACCCTAGTTTGAAACCCTAATCCTAATTTAAAACCCCTGTTTTGAACCCTAACCCTAATGTAAAACCCTAGTTTGAAACCCCAACCCCAATTTGAAACCCTAGTTTAAAACCCTAACCCTAATGTAAAACCCTAGATTGAAACCATAACCCTAATGTAAAACCCTAGTTTGAAATCCTAACCCTAATTCTAAACCCTAGTTTGAAACCCTAACCATAGTTTGTAACCCTAGTTTGAAAACCTAACCCTAATTTAAACCCCCTGATTTAAACCCTAACCCTAATGTAAAACCCTAGTTTGAAAACCTAAACCTAATTTGAAACCCTAGTTTGAAACCCTAACCCTAATTTGAAACCCTAGTTTGAAACCCTTACCCTAATGTAAAACCCTAGTTTGAAACCCTTACCCTAATGTAAAACCCTAGTTTGAAACCCAAAACCTAATTTGAAACCATAGTTTGAAAACCTAACCCTAATGTAAAACCCTAGTTTGTAACCCTAACCCTAATGTGAAACCCTAGTTTGAAAACCTAACCCTAATGTAAAACCCTAGTTGGAAACCCGAAACCCTAGTTAGAGTTTTACATTAGGGTTAGGGTTTCAAACTATGGTTTCAAATTAGGTTTAGGGTTTCAAACTAGCATTTTACATTAGGGGTAGTGTTTCAAACTAGGGTTTTACATTAGTGTTAGTGTTTCAAACCCAAACCTTAGTTAAGGTTTTGCATTAGGGTTAGGGTTTCAAACTAGGATTTCCAATTAGGGTTAGGGTAAGGGTTTCAAACTAGGGTTTCAAATTAGGGTTAGGGTTTCAAACTAGGGTTTTACATTAGGGTTAGGGTTTCAAACAACGGTTTTACATTAGGGTTAGGGTTTCAAAACAGGGGTTTAAAATTAGGGTTAGGATTTCAACCGAGGGTTTTACATTGGGGTTAGGGTTTCAAACTAGGGTTTCAAATTAGGTTTGGGGTTTCAAACTAGGGTTTTACATTAGGGTTAGGTTTTCAAACTAGGGTTTCACATTAGGGTTAGGGTTTCAAACTAGTTTTTCAAATTAGGGTTCGTGTTTCAAACTAGGGTTTTACATTAGGGTTAGGGTTTCAAACTAGTTTTTCAAATTAGGGTTCGTGTTTCAAACTAGGGTTTTACATTAGGGTTAGTGTTTCTATCTACGGTTTAAAATTAGGTTTGGTGTTTCAAACTAGGGTTTTACATTAGGGTTAGGGTTTCAAACAAGGGTTTTACATTAGGGTTAGTGTTTCAACCCAGGGTTTTACATTAGGGTTAGGGTTTTAAACTAGGGTTTTAAATTAGGGTTAGGATTTAAAACTAGGGTTTTACATTAGGGTAAGGGTTTCAAACTAGGGTTTTACATTTGGGTTAGGGTTCCAAATAGGATTAGGATTTTAAACTAGGGTTTTACTTTAGGGTTAGGGTTTCAAACAAGGTTTTTACATTAGGGTTAGGGTTTCAAACTAGTTTTTCACATTAGGGTTAGGGTTTCAAACTCGGGTTTTACATTAGGGTTAGGGTTTCAAACAAGGGTTTTACATTAGGGTTAGTGTTTCAAACCAGGGTTTTACATTAGGGTTAGGGTTTCAAATTAGGGTTTCAAATTAGGGTTTCGAATTAGGGTTTCAAATTAGGGTAAGGGTTTCGAATTGGGTTTTACATTAGGGTAAGGGTTTCAAACTAGTTTTTAAAATTAGGGTTGGGGTTTCAAAGTAGGATTTCAAATTAGGTTTGGGGTTTTAAACTTGGCTTTTACAAAAGGGTTAGGGTTTCAAATTAAGGTTTCAAATTAGGGTAAGGGTTTCAAACTAGGGTTTCAAATTACGGTTAGGGTTTCAAACTAGTGTTTTACTTTAGGGTTAGGGTTTCAAACTAGGGTTTTACATTAGGGTTAGGGTTTCAAACTAGTTTTTCAAATTAGGGTTTGGGTTTCAAACTAGGGTTTCAAATTAGGTTTGGGGTTTCAAACTAGGATTTTACATTAGGGTTAGGGTTACAAACTAGGGTTTTACATTTGGGTTAGGGTTTCAAACTAGGGTTTTACATTAGGGTTAGTGTTTCAAAGTAGGGTTTTACATTAGGGTTAGGGTTTCAAACTAGGGTTTCAAATTAGGTTAAGGGTTTCAAATTGGGTTTTAAATTAGGGTTAGGGTTTCAAACTAGTTTTTCAAATTAGTGTTGGGATTTCAAACTAGGTTTTACATTAGGGTAAGGGTTTCAAACTAGTTTTTAAAATTAGGGTTGGGGTTTCAAACTAGGGTTTCAAATTATGGTTAGGGTTTCAAACTAGCGTTTTACATTAGGGTTAGGGTTCCAAATAGGATTAGGTTTTTAAAATCGGGTTTTACTTTAGGGTTAGGGTTTCAAACTAGGGTTTTTCATTAGGGTTAGGGTTTCACACTAGTTTTTCACATTAGGGTTAGGGTTTCAAACTAGGGTTTTACATTAGGGTTAGGGTTTCAAACTAGTTTTTCAAATTAGGGTTAGAGTTACAAACTAGGGTTTTACATTAGGGTTGGGGTTTCAAACTAGTTTTTCACATTAGGGTTAGGGTTTCAAACTAGGGTTTTACATTAGGGTTAGGGTTTCACGACAACATAGAACTTACAATTTTGAAGCTAACATTAGTGGTTAACATCAGTGCTTGCCCCTCCATTTCTGAATTTTAAAAATAGTATGCGCTTTTGTTAGCTTCTTTATCTGCTGTCATTCTGTTCCATGCATGTCACAATCACCATCTACTAACAAAGACATTCGATGGTAGGGCTCGTTCTGACTTTGGTTAGAAGGGATTTGTCAGAGTCACAATAAATCCATTTATTGCGTCTACTAGTCTTTACAAAATCAGATTTGAATAATAATTTGAACCTACACGTCGAGAACCCAATGGATTCCAAGTCCATCGCCAAACTTTCTCTTTCGATGTTAACATTAGCATTAACAGCAGTGCTTGCCCCTCCATTTCTGAATTTTGGCAACAGTACGAGCTTCAGTTGGCTTCTTGATTGGCTGTCATTCTGATCCATGCATGTCACAATCACCATCTCCATACAAAGAAATCTGATGGTAGGGCATGAGCTGACTATGGTCAGAGGGGGCTAATCGGGCTCACAATAAACCCATTATTGTCTACTATGTTTTACAAAATCAGTGTAAGTTACAATAAGTTCTGGTCCGAATGGACCGTAGCCTTCTGCCTGAGGGGAGTGGTTGGAAGAGTCCATGTCCAGGGTGAGAGGGGTCAGCTGTCATCCGACCTGCACGCCTCACAGTCCTTGAGTTGTACAGGTCTTGGAGAAATGGGAGGTTGCATCCAATCACCTTCTCAGCATGGCTAATAAAACGCTGCTTTCTGTGTCCCTGGCAGAGGGCCCCAACATACCACACAGTAATGGAGGAAGTGAGGATGGACGACTAAATTCTGGCAGTGTAGAATTGAACCATCATCTTAGCTGGCACCTTCAGTTTGTTCAGCTGCCGCAAGAAAAACATCCTCTGCTGGGCCTTCTTGATCAGTCGTACCCAGGAAGTGGACGGAGTCAACATTAGAGATGGTGAGGTGGAGTAGTGAAGCTGCCGCTTTCCGGAATTCTACTACCATCTCCACTGTTTTCTGGGCATTTAACACAAAGTTGTTGCTGGCACACCAGGGGCCTCATGTATGAAAACCACGTGAGGAGGTGATGGATGGCTACATACTTGCGCCGAAGACATAATCGTTATCGTGGGGGTGAACGGCAGACAACATGTGCCTCGGGTGCATGGAAAGGTGTGGGGCATGGGGTTGTGTGCGTAGTTTTTCTGATCACAAATGAATCAATGACAAAATGATGCCCCTTAAACAAGCGTATTCAAGATGCCGCTCTATCTATCGGCAGCAGACATGCCACGGAATATTGTCACTGTGGGGGGAGGGTGGCTTGTAAACCTCACCGATCACAATCAAATTGATGCTCCTTAAACACGTCATTCATCCGGTATCAGCGACGGCAGAGGGTTGTCTTATATTATAGTATTAAATTTAACTTAAAGCCTCCACGATCACAATTTGATGCCCTTTCAGCATTCAGCCACTAACGGCGACTGCCGAGATACTCCGAAGGCACTTTCATCACGGAGGTTGTTATTGACTTCCCAAGACAGCCTACCAAAAATCATAGTTTTTAAGGCCTCTACTTTGTTTACAAGTGTCTCCAACTCACATCGTTGTTTTTTTTATATTTGTGCCTCATGCTTTATAATGCGAATATCTTATCATGCATCTTAATCATTCCCACCCGCAAGCCCTGTGTATACTAATTTGCATATTTATGTATGGGTGTGGAGAGGGAGGAGTCTGGTACTCTAACATTTCCGCATTGATTGAGATGTATGAAAGGAATGTGCTTGGATTTGTACGTACGCACAGATTCGTACATCTGAATTTTTTTATGCGTGAAACGTTTTCTGGAAATGGACGTACGCCGTGTTTTAGTATGAAAGCCACGCAAATCTTAGTACATCAGGCCCCAAAACACCAGACGGTCCTCTTCCCTCCTGTAGGAAGACTCATTACCTTCTGAGATCAGTCCAATGAGGGTGGTGTAATCTGCAAATTTAATCAGCTGGTAGCCAGAGGTGCAGCACTTGGTGTAGAGGCTGAAGTGCAGGGGGGAAAGTACACAGCCTTGAGGGGAACTAGTGCTGATGATCGTCGGTTGACGTCACATATGCGGCAAGTAAGGTTTTCAGCATGTAAGACTCGAGTGTACACACTGGGCTAGCGGCACAAACAATGAAGGAAGGATGGGTATTTGCGATTTTACAGTCATTTTGAGTTTCTGTCAGTCAAAGAAGACATCAAGGTTCGTTGTACTTTTTGTGCTGGCGACAAAGTCCTATCAAGCTATAAAAACATGACATCAAATAAATAAATAAAAACATTTGGAGTCGCAGCACAATACAGTGAAAGTCCGACCTGGGAAGCAGCTGGGAGTAGCGCCAGTGACTAATGCAGGATGTCCGTCACTGAAACAACAAAAGTTTAACTTTGGTGCAAAAGCACTTGTAAGTGCAAGAGAATTGTTGGGCATTATGTAGTTGAATAAATGCTGCGGTTGATTTGTCCTCGTTTCGTACTATAATAAACAAGATCCCTACTTCCCTTCAATCGGTTCCATGTTTAGAAAACATGTTAAAAAAATTAATAGCTATATTTATAAGACGTTTACACTATAAATGTTAAATTTTGCCATTACGTTGTCTTTAAAAAAGGCTGTCTTTATTTTATATTCTAAAAAGTATGAGAAGTGAAGTCTATAAAGATTGTATTTTCACAACCAGCCTACTTACTTTTACTTATTTATTATTTAAAAAAATGTTTTACCTAAAAAAGTTAAAAATGCAAGTATTTGCAACCCGGTTCCTACCGTTTTATTTTTATGTTTAGGTGGTGTTATCGGCAGCTGCTGAATGTTACTAAAAAAGTAACTTGTAATTTAACTTAGTTACTTTTAAAAGCAAGTAATCCAGTAACATAATTTAGTTGCTTTTAAAAGCAAGTAATCAGTAAAGTAACTATGTTACTTTTTCAAGGTAACTGTGGCAACACTGCACCCTACACACTCGCAACCATCAACGGGAACGTGCAATTGAGGGGCACAGGGGTGGAAGTGCGAGTATTGGGACACAGCCTATATGTCGCAACAGTAACCGGAAACAGCGTAGGTGTGTGACTTGTGTGTCCGTGGCATCTACCCCATAGACAAGGCAAAGGCAAGGCAAAGTTCTCATACAACCCACAGCTTTATTGTCTAGTATCTGCTGAGAAATAAAAATAAATGCTGAGAAATCAAGTCAACAGACACACCTTCAAGAATGGGCTTCGAACCCTGACTTGTGTACCTATTCAATGGCATGACAGTGGAGGGGGGCGGGGGGGGGGGGGGGTAGTGCTGAGGTACTCATACATCATCATACAAAAACTTTTCTTTTGAATTTTGTTACAAAAGACCAGCATTAATTGCAATAAAATGCGCATGAAGGATGATAGCGGTGCTTATGATCAAGATACACCACTGGGATTCATCGCTGTTTGAATATGATGAATACACTTACATTAAGAAGGTCATGACAACCCAGGAGGGAACTACTAACACACACACACACACACACACACACACACACACACACGCACACGCACACACACACACAGGTTTGTTTTACAATCTTTGTGGGGCCATCTCATTGACATAATGCATTTCCTAGCCCCTTCCCCTAACCCCATCAAAAATGATTGCCTATTTCTATTTCTTACCCTAACCTCAACCATAACCCAATTTAAACCTAAACTCTAAAACCAAGTCTTGACCCTCAAAGAGGTCTAAACTTGTGGGGCCCAGCAAAATGGCCCCACATGGACGGGTGGATCCCAGAATGTTGGCCCCACTATGTAACAAAAACAAGACCAGACACACACACAAACACACACACAAGCAAACTTAAATACTACCCCAGAGTGAATACAATTATGATACTGCATGCCGCCTGGAGCTTGTCAATGCTTGATGTTTGGTTGACGCTGCCGTTGCAATTTCACAAATGCGCATCCCTATTACCATGATGTGGAAGGTCTGTAGAAGCAATCTTAAATGAAGGATGTTAGAAAGACAATCATCAACATGTAACTCAGAAACAAGTTTCCAGCTCAATGGTCTGGTGTTCGAAAGAGCACTACATTGCAATATAGGGATGAGAAGTGCAAAGTATGAATGAAGTCATCATAATAAATTCTATAATTAGATTTATTCCTAGGGAGCAGTCCCTATGAGGCAGTGCAGGTGACCCATTAGTAATTGACTTTAGAACAATCTACTAGTATATGTGTCATACCACTTTTACTCAAGTACTACGCGTATTTTTTTTGTGAATACTGTATTTATTTTTCGTTTCAGGCCTCTTCTACATGTCAATCTGTTATTGCACTGTAGTCATCATGCAACACACAGATTGTGAGGCACAGCGTGCGTGCGTGCGTGTTTGTGTGTCTGTCAAGGCCTGAATGTAGCCTGATGTCGGGAACTTCATCATTGAGTCAAATCAGCATCAAATCTTCAGCACACGAGGCTGCTGCAGATGGCTGCTCTACGCTTCCTCGCCTTGTTTTGTCACAGCAGCTCTGTCAAATACTTGTTAATTAGAAGGAAGCGATGACTCGCTAACAGTCTTTAACTCTTTCCTTCTCCTCTTAACCATCTCCTTAAAGGACAAATCAGTGTGGCATGAGGTTGAGCACTGTTACATGTAATATATAGATTGCACTGTCTCTCCTCTCCTGGGATTTGAAAACAAAATTATACATATATATATATATATATATATATATATATATATATATATATATATATATATATATATATATATATATATATATAGATATATATATAGATATAGATATATACATAAACTAGAGCTGCAAGCAGCTATGATGGGTCCTCGCAGCCTGGGCCACTTTGTGGTACTTGCACATTGGAATTAAAATTTTTTTTGACAAAGGCACAATAAACTTTTATATATGGATATTTTGTTATGTGCCAGTCCTAATGTGTATTCATAATTACATGAGTTTTCACGCATCTTTAGACCACCCATATCAGCATACTTTTTCTTGGTAAACAGTGCGTAGCCACAGCAACAGCATGTGGCAAAGTAAAATGTTTTGATTTTACTTTTCATCGGGAACATCTTTTGATGAAACACCCCACAGATACAAGTCAATCGGATAAAAGCTGTGCGAGGTGTTCTTTAAAATGTGACCTCTATAATAGGCCAAAAATGGGGCAAGATTTAAAAATAAATCCAAAATGGAGGACTTCCTATTGGGTTTAACATATAGCTCCAAGAAACTTTTTTGTCGGGTCTTGAGCTGTCTCATATTGCTTCAACTTTTCGTAGATCTTTGTTTGTTAAACATTTGTGGTGGGCATTACTGAGCTGATTTTGGAAGAAGAAAACAATCTCACAATAAACTATTAAAATATTATTTTTGCCAGGCCTGATGTGTGTGCAACGTTGCATGAGACTTCATCCATGTTAAGGCCCTCGGAAATCAGTGTGTTTTTTGTTTGTTTTGGGAAGGGGGGGGGGGGGGTGCATTGGCATTGCAGGAGAATTACACAGCACCACCACTATGGTGAAATATAAGTTTGTAGATGTCTTCAGGCATGGATTGTCATCAAATATGTGAATTTTAGAGAAGATAGGATAATCTGTTTCACGCTACATGTCATATTTGTGCTCTCAGACTCAGTCATCCGCAACCTATAAAGACAACAGCGGAAGAGACAGTTTGTTTGTCGAACGATTCATCTGCTTGCCTCCACAGCCCAATGAATGATAGTTACCTAGCTCCACGTCTCTTGATCCACAATCTCTTCTCGTTGTTTCTGGTCTAGTTTTCGCTGCCTCATCTAGTTGTGAGTACGTTTCGCGCAAACCGCTTAGTTATTGACTTACTGGGCATACTATGTTTAGCGTTTGGCCCTGGCTGATGCAAGAGCCTTTGTTCTCTTTGTTCGCATCACCTTCAGTTGAAACTTTATTTTACAAAATGTCAAAACTATTGTTTCTGCGTTTTTGGGATCCAACTCTTGAACATAAAAATCGTCCGACCATATGAATACCGCAGACTCAAATAAGCCATGTGCAATGCCCTGGCCTCCCAGGGACTGAGCTTAGGAAGTCGCTAAATTCATTAGTGACTCAGTTTGATGATTTATCCGCGCATGTTTCGTCCAGGGACACATCGGGGGGTTCACCTTGCGAACCGAGTCGTCCACATCCGTCTCGAGAGGGGGGTGAGCTCGGGTTGTGCGGTGAATTCATTCAACACTGCTCTTTAATACCAACAACCCTATACCTATTCTCAAGATAATACCAAAGTCGCATTCATGATGAGTTTACTTACGGGTAAAGCAGCAACTTGAGATATGGCAGTAAGCAATGCCAAACCAGTATTGCACACTTCGCTTCCGGCTTTCCTTCAAAATTCAAGCAAGTCTTTGATCATCCTGCCAAGGGCAAGAAGGCTGGAAGTAGACTGATGGATTATGCCCAAGGAGACCATTCTGTTGCGGACTACTCCATTGAATTCCGCATACTGGCAGCCGAAAGCGGTTTTGATGACACTGCTTTGTGTAGTATTTTCCGCCGGGGCCTGGACCCACGAGTAAAGGACGAGCTAGCTGTCAGGGATGAAACAACTGATTTAGAAGGACTCATCGCTCTCGCCATACGACTGGATAACCGCTTGAGGGAGCAGTGGAGAGAACGTCGCATGGAGTGTCCCAGGTACCCCTCGCGTACCACTAGGATGGTCCCAATGGATCTTGGAGGCTTGTGACATTTGTCATAGAGCCAGTGAGGAGAGAGCAAGTTTCCGGAGAGGAGCCCATGCAGATTGGCAGAGGATGTCTCAGCCAGGGCGAGCGACTGCGACACATCCAGACTGGGGCCTGCTTCTACTGTGGTCAACAAGGTCACCAAGTATCTTTATGCTGGATCAGACCTCTGCGTTGAGCTGGTCCTGCTTCGGAATCTGAGAGGGCAACGACCGGTGGAGAACCAGTCAACCAGGCATCGACAGGTGTAGAATCAGTCAGCCAGTTCCAGCACTGACCACCAGTGTTGACGCATCGGACTCCGGAGTGGAAGCAGTCCAGTTGACCAGAGGCTCCACCCCTGTGCCTTCTTTTCCAGACGCCTGAGTTCGGCTGAGGCTAATTATGACGTGGGTAACCGCGAGGTGCTGGCCATCATTCTGGCTCTGCAGGAGTGGAGGCACTGGCTGGAGTGGGCCAAGGAACAATTCACAGATCACAAAAACCTGGCCTACATCCGCACCACCAAACGACTCAACTGCAAACAGGCTCGTTGGGCGCTGATCCTCGCCCGGTTCAACTTTTCCATGACTTACAGAAATGGCTCCTCCAACACCAAACCCGATGCGTTGTCTAGGATCCATGATCCTGCTGTGGAGGACACCAGCAACGAGACTATTGTTCCAAGTAACCGTGTGGTGGGAGCGTTACGGTGGGTGATAGAAAGAAAAGGCCAAGAAGCCCTCCACCGCACTCAAGTTCCTGACGGAGGTCCAGAAGGGAGATTGTTCATCCCCGACCATCTGCGTACAGAGGTGCTTCAATGGGGACATGCTTTGCAGGTCGCTTGCCACCCAGGAATGAGACACACTCATTTCCTCATCGCTCAGAAAGTTTTGTGGATTAGAATGCGGAGGGACATCGTGGAGTTCATCAGTGCCTGCTCAGTTTGTGCCTGCAGTAAGGCTTCCCATCGACCTCCAGCAGGATTGCTACAAACTTTACCCATTCCGTCACGTTACCCATTACTGGCCTCCCTGCTTCCCGAGACAACACAGTAATACTGACTGTAGTGGATCGTTTCTGTAAAATTGCTCATTCCTTCTTTTTTTTCTGAGAGCGCTCAGTATTGTACATTTGATAATCTTACAGATTCGACATCATTGCTCTCTCTCTCTTTTTCCCCCCTCCTTTTTCTTTTTTGTATGTGCATGAGTATGTGTGGGTGTGTTGTGCATATGTGTGTGCGTGTGAATGTGTGCTCAATTCACCTAAAACCTATTAAAAATCCCATACCGTTCACCTAAACCGGATAATTCAGAATCCAGCTAGTCGTGACGTTGTCAGAAGACCCGAGAAAGGATCAAAGAAAAGAAAGAAAAGTGAAATCCAGCACCGACCAGACATCACCTACTACCCACCGGGTTACCAACCAGAATCTTTCACCAACCCCAGAAACATCTAAATTCCGACAAATTAGGGAGATCTCAAGAGACCAAAGGAAAGACTGAGGAAGGGTCGGAAGGATAGAAGGAAGCAAAGTGAGATCTACAGGCATCAGCCTCCACCGATTCAACGACCAGAGGAAGAAGCAGATTGTGTTTGAATTTGGGTAGATGCTGGTGTGGTGGATCTGGCATGAAAACCTCCACCAAAAAAGGGAGCCGGTTGACCCCGGCTAGGACAGAGCAAGCACAAATCCCCAGTGCCTCGCAGGGGCCACCGGCTGGAGAGCAAACCCAGGAATTATTTGTAAGAAAAAAATCTATTCTTAAAAAAGACCGGTGCACCGCAGAAAAAAAGGTAAATTCCTTTTTAGTTGGGTTTTTAAATCTCCAGCTGTTGACGAGGCCAAAATCATCCACATATTACTTTAGTAGATTGTAATCGCTTTATATGTACATGTTGTATTATTAGAACGATCTATTAGTGGATTTAAGTCTCCTCCAAAAAATAACAGTAGAGTTCAAACAGCTGAGAGAAAAAGTCATGAAAAAAGGCTGGATCATCATTATTAGGGATATGTATAGATATCTGTATAGGCTAGTGAATATAACAGTGAAGAAAAAAAGTGAGGGAGGTGGATGTGAAGGAAATTGGCGGGGGATTAAACATGTAATACACTAGTAAATGGTAACCTAGGCGAGATTTTTTGTTTAAATATGTCACGGTGTGGTCACGGAGCGGCATGGTGTCTGTCGGCGTGTGGAGTGGAGGACCCAAAATGCAGGGAGGCAGGAAAACCACAGCAGGAGTGCAGGCGAGACTGGCGTGCTTTATTTTACAAACAAACACTAACCAGGGTACTGGTTAGTATTAAAATAAACAAGGAACTGAAAAGGTACAAAAATCAAAATGGCAGACAGAACTCCGGGGGTGACCGTGACAAGCGGCAATGATCCCACACGGGCTGATCACCACCCGGGAACTAAATACACCCACACTAATTTGGTAATTAGCCACACCTGGGGCCAGGCACAAGTGGCTGAGGACCCGGATTGGTCAACCCGCGGAAGGGCGGGAACCCACTCAGGGCCCTCAACCAAAGCCAGATCTTCCCAGACATGACAAAATATATTTTAGATATAGTTCCGCGGGAATTTTTCTAGTTATGTATTAATATTATATTTGTAATATAGCCTATACATAATAAGTATTTCTATTTTTAAGTATTAAGTATTTACCCTCCTGCCTATTTTGTCTCATTATGGGAAACAGTACCTTTTGCTGCTCATTAATCTCTCTCTCGAGGTCCCTTTAAGCTCCTGTTCTTTACTTTTAACAAATTATTTCTGTTTAAAATGGTCAAACTTAGCGATAATAGGGGTTTGTTGCCCCTACGGGCTCCAAGACGAAGTACACGGTGAAAAGAGATATTATTTACAGTCTCCTGAGGAATTTTTAACAATGTCGTCATACATTTTTTTTATCTCGGCCTCTGGATTATCAGAGGTGTTCTCGGATATGCCTGAGAATATTAAATTCTCCCGCATGCTACAGGATTGGACATCCAGAACCTCTTTTAGCGTTTTATTCTCCTTTTTAATTATCTCCAACTCGGCTGAAACAGCCGCGAGTGAAGAGCGTAACTCAGCATTATCTCGTTGGAGGTCACTTAACTGTTGGTCGACGAATTCGAAATTCACCTTTAATTCTTTGACTACCACCTGGGTCAGGAAGTGTGGCTCTCCACAAGGAATAGGTATCTGGCTGGGGGGTCCAGGAAGATGGATCCCTGTTTCATCCGGTATTTCACGTTTTCCTGATCAAGCCAATTGTCTCCAGTCCACTGAGCCCGCCGACGGTGCCCCCTCTTCCTCCTCGGCTGATCGATGGTGAGCCAGTTAATACAGTGAGGGAAATTCTTGAGTGTAGGCGGAGAATATAGTGTGCAGTATTTGGTTGACTGGGAAGGCTATGGGCCTGAGGAACGCCAATGGGTCCCCCGCTCCTGGATTCTCGATCCATTGTCACTGCGTGACTTTCACTCTCTCTACCCATCTAAGTCAGGTGGTCCAACAAGGGGCGTCCTTTGGGGAGGGAGTAATGTCTTATTTCTCTCAGACTGTGTCCTATGTGTTGCAACTGCCTGATGTAATCAGCAGCCTATGAGAGTCATCTGCAACAGCGGAAGACACATTTTATTTGTCGGACGATTCATTTGCTTACCTCCATGGCCCAATCAATGATAGTTAGCTACCTAGCTCCACATCTCTGGATCCACAATATCTTCCCGTTGTTTCTAGTAAAGTTTTCAGTGAAAACTTTTCACTGCCTCGTCTAGTCGTGAGTATGTTTCGCGCCAACCGCTTAGTTATTGACTTACTGGCCATACTATGTTCAGCGTTTGACCCTGGCTGATGCAAGAGCCTTTGTTCTCTCTGTCATGTCGCTGTTGGTCTAGATGATTGCATCACCTTCAGTTGAAGCTTTGTTTTACAAATAAATGTCAAAACCATTATTTGTGTCTGCGTTTTTGGGATCCAACTCCTGAACATAACACTACAACAGCAGGTAAATCTTCAGAATTTTCGGCACCGTAATGTCCTTTGCTGAAAAGTCACAATATTTGGTCTGAGGCATGATATAAATGTTTTTCTGACAAATTTTCAACTGGTTGCATTAAGGGTTTAGTCGTAGAAGATTAAAAGGTAAAAAAAAAGACGACATTTCTTGTCACCATCAGGTGGGACTATATGTGTAACCAAATATTACCATGACTATTAATATACATGTGAAATTAGGTATTTTTTTTAGCTTGTGCAGATTTTGCGCAGGTTTTAAGCATTTCCCTTTTCGTGGCAATGAAAATATGTAACAACCCGCCATCATATAGTATTTCAAAAACTCACGCATTTTTCCCCTGTTGATGTCCCAGGTTGACATGGTACAGGCCAAGTTTGAAGTCAATCGAATGAAACGTCTGGGAGAAGTGGGCAGAAATGTAAATGATCATAATCAAATCATTTCCAGCTACTAGAATCAATACATTAATGTGGGCAGTTATGACAACAATGACAACAACAATTTTAAAAGTTCCAAGAACTGCAACTTACTTTGGACCCTCCCTGCAAAGTGATGTGCTTCATGAATTCAGTAAAAAAAAATTCCTCATGAGTGTCAAAACTGATTGCATTCTCATATTGATTGCTTTCAACTTTTAATCATCTAAATATTGATAACAGATAGTTACACTCATGTGGCTAAGGTGTTGTTGGAATTTATTTCTATATTAATATAAATTTAAGTTAATAATCTGACTCCAATTTGTGACCTTACCAAACTATCACTCATCCAACAATAGCATGCTCGTTCTGCAATAGAAAGGTATCAGGAAGCCGGCATTTTCACACACGAGTGGATTTATTCCTAACACTCAAATCTAATACATCACAGCTGGGGTCCCGGGTCCCTATCAATACAATTCTATACGCCTCTGTCTCAAACAGCAGACGTAGTCTCCTCCGAGTTGCCCCAGTGAATAGTTATACTACACAATATTTAAATGACACAGAAACAAAGGCATCCTGGCATTATTCTATTGGCTATGTGTTTTCTGCAGTTTAACTTTAGCTTGCTTCTCATTGGCCGATCTTCATCCGCAGGTCACTGGGTGGCTTCTCCTGTTTTGTACTTTTCCGCCATGGTCTCAAACAAATGTGGTTTATAACCTACTTTGATCTTATCACGGTTCTGCATCTCCCCCTGCAATTAGCATCCTTTGTTGGCAACCTTCCATTCCTAACACGCCCACGTGCATCACACACATCCTGTATTTCACCCCCACTCAACACAAACTCTTATATTCCTTTAATCCCTCTCATGACCTCAGACGACTGAGGTCATCACTCGAATACCTTGTTTTTTATTGTTAAACATGAGCTATAAATCAATAAACAACTAAAAATTAGTAAAAAATTTCATTCTAGTAGAAAATCAGTATAAAATTTCATTCTTTCTCATGGCCTCAGATCCCTGAGGCTAACTTCACATACTCACATCCCGGACTCCCGGAGGGCCACCGCTGTCTCCGCTTCCTGGGGGTCCTTCTGAGGCATTGGGGGGAAGCCTATCGTACAACACTCTCTCTCCACACCACAGCCAAACATCAGCACGAGCGAGAGGTATTCCTGCTGGCAAAGACACATTTTCATTACACCATGACTCCTGGATGTTTCCAATCCCAGGGCCACTCCCATGTAACTTTAGGCAGGTAAAATTTTGTTGTGCAACATGGATGTCAAAAATGGGCTTTTGCTTTTCCATATTTGTCAGTGGAAAGGCCGAATCCAATTGGCTGCACTTTCCTTGGAGAGTTTTGTTATACAGGAAACCAAAGAGACAGGTTTTGGATACAACAGTTGCTGCCATAATTTTCAAAACTGGTCTTGCACCTAAACATACCAAACAATCCTCGTTAGTATTCTTAGCGGCCTGTTCAGCCATCAGGAGCCAATTATTAGTGACCATAGAAATACCTGTGTGACTCATAAACCAGTCATCTACTGTCGTCATTGTTTTGGCCGTGGTACCCGTTCGACGGGTATAATTATTTACTACCGGTGCTTCCCCTTTTATCATAGTCCCATTCTCACAAATGATAATTGGAAAATATGGATCTTTTCCAGACGAATATGCCCACAACTTAAACCCCCAACATGATGTGTTTAGCACTAACACTTCTTGGTGTGGTGGCGCAATTGACTTATTACCCATTGCAATTGTTAATTTCAATATCTCCCCTTCTTTTCTCAGGAGAATCTTATTATGGAAATACTTAGCAATTTTATTCTTTGATGGTGTCCAATAATCACCCGCCTGTGTGGTAACCACGGAATCCCATCCCCACATTGTCACATGTGCTGTCATATACCACCAGTAACCAGGGAACATGTCTCCAGTTACTAATGACATGACTGCCTTCACTGGTGTATACCACGCTTCCCGAAACCCTCTCAGTGCCTTTATTGGTATATTTACTTGGGTCTTCGTATTAGGGGCCACTGTTATTCTCACCGAATTATTATATGCCCAGCCTATCATCCAATTCTGGTAGCCCTTTTTCTCCCCCTTATTTTTTGACTTTACCTCTCTTCTCCTTCTAGGTTCCTGTGGGCGTACCAAGGACCAGTCCTGGTACTGTGGTTGATAATTGTCCAATTTATCTAACAAATCAAGCCATTGTTGAGTCCAGTTGAAAATTGTCACCCAAGTGTTCACCTGTGTCGGTTGTTTACACTTCAGATTTAACAGTAGTTGTTGTGTCTGTGTCAGCGTCTTACCACCATCTTGCTCTGCTTCATACCATACCGTTCCATTACAGGAATGATACACCATCACTCGTTCTCCTTTCGTTCCATCACTTCTATCATCCCGCACCATATGTTCAAACGCTAACATAGTCCACACAAAGCACAAGCCTGCAAACAAAATAGTCAATAAAGTTAAACATTTGCATCGTCGTCGTTTTTGTTCAGACACTTCCGAGTCCGATTTTGATCCAATTCTCGCCATCGACACATTCCCTCTCTTGACCTGCCCGTCCGGGCAGTCAATCTTTAAGCTCACCATTGGCAGGCACAAAGTCTGGGGCCGGGCGCAACTGTGAGTAATGGTACCCCTTTTGTCAATTCTCATAATCGCTTGCACCTCATTTGGGAGGCCGTTCAGCATCGCCGTCCTGAACATCATCTCAGCTTCAGGGTAGCTGCCTGGGTGTTTACCTGTGGTCTCAATCCACAGCTCCAATGCTTGAGCATAATGTTGCTCTTTGTCGTACATCAAATTTCTGTATTTTTAACGCTGGTTTCTTATTATAGCAGTGTAAATCATTTAAAAACAACATCATCTTAACTCAGAACTATTCATGTCCGGCCGGGCCATGAACAGTCTGAGAAGAGATTTATACTTATACCTTAAATAAACACTGCAGTTCATTTTTAACAACTTGTCTCATGAAAAAATGTCACCCAGGTGTGTCAATGTTCCTTCCACACCTAAATGGCATATTCCATGGGCTCTAGAAATTATACTTTTCAATTGTTTCTGAGATGGAACATACTTACCGTATTTCTGCTATAAGGGTCGTCTTTTGTCATCTTTGTAGAACTTATTTTTCCAACTCCCATCCTCTTCATTCGCTGCCTGTAAATTCCTCACACCAAACTTCATTCTCACATCAGACTTCCTTTCAACCATAGACAGACAGACCAGTCATTCTCACATCAGACTTCCTTTTCAACCATACACAGACAGACCAGTCATTCCCCCATCTGATAAAGATCAATTTTGATCATTTCAGACCTGAATGTGAAAACGGCAGCCGCTTCCAAATTGCTGCTTCAAAGAGGAAAAACAGACACCTTGTGTCCTGTAGATTAAAAAACAACCAAATTGTGACAATTTGGCCAACACCAGAACTATAAAAAGATCTCCAGCTGAGCTAGCCAGGAGCCATAAAAACAAAAGCCTTTGAGGCAAGAGTTTGTAATGTAAATTTGAATCCTGTAGATTAGAAAAACAACCAACTTAAGCAGATGTAAATTAAGATACTGCAGCGGAGGACTTTTAGGGTCAGGAAGAGATGAAAAAAAGATTTAAAATAACCCCATTAATCTATTGCAGGTCACGAATCTTCCAAATATCTGCCATCTCAACTAATAAAAGAAATGAGTTATAATCAGAAAAACAAAACAAAATCCCTACTTTACACCAACCAAAAAGTATTCTTAAAATGCTAACTAACCTCACCTCTTCTACAGAGTAGTGGGGGCTTTGTAAAAACACAGCAGGGAACTTTGCAGATCATGACCCAATCAAAAATCAGTGCTGCAACCTAAATCAAAAATTAAAAATTTAACCAGCAAATTCGCCATAAGTGTTCCATATCTGAGTCCACTCTGAGAAGCCAAAGTTATAAAAGAGAAATGGGAAAATAATAGAAGGCCAAATTCAACAAGCATCAAACAACGGAAAATATAGTATTTAAAGATTAGACTAAATTTTATACTACCCTAATTCACATAAGCTGTTCTCAATTTCCGAAACTGCGTTGCTATAGATCACATTTCCTTTCTGACATAGTACAGAGTGCAAATGTCTACAAACAGAATACAACATACGACCTCAGGCACCACACTCAGATGATTCCAGAACTTTGAGTCCACAACTGTAGTTCATATTCCTTCCTGTCCTTGTCGATAGCAGTTTATGCAGGGCAAAGTTCAAAGCGGGCACTGGGCTTTGTGTACTGGAGTTCTCAGGAAAAGTTCATCATGACAGAATCGATGGTTATCCTGTCTGCTCAAAAAGTTGCTGGACATTATGCTCAAACAATGCATAAGAGTCATTGAACAGTCACAGGACGAGCGGATTTACAGTGTACCATCCTTTTTGCAGTCCGTGTGGTCACTTCCCCCCCGAAAGTGACCATTGTTCAGTTCGCCGTCCACTCTGAACATCAAGCATAGCAGGAGAATGCTGTTCATTCCATTTCCAGCACTTTTTGGTTGAGTCACCCAAGTGAAACACCTTTCAGTCAAAGATTGAACCTGCCCGAAACATTTATACACTCGGAACAGACAGAGGGAGATGAGATCATAGCAAGAGAGCACTGCTTGTTGTCATTCAATTTCCAAGACAAAATAAAATAAAAAATTCCCCCAAAATATTTTGTTTTCCAAACCCCTAATTTATTCATTTTGTGGTTTTATTTGAATTTGATCACTACACTATAGCAAGTAGTAGTACTATATTTACGCATATGTCTACCATAGACATCTTCATTACGTGTTACCTCAAATTTAAGAAACATGTGACAGCTGTTAGTCACCCTGGCCACTTGGATGGAAGTCCTTTCCAGACTTCTAGAATGGGACTCAGATAAAGACAAAGGTTAAATCATTTTCACACCTACGAATAAGTTATCAGAGATGCAGGGGAAATATAAAAATCAAAAATGAAAAGTCTATTTCAATTAAAATTTGGTTTTATTACTTATTCAACTATAAAAAACACGGATCTGATTTTAAAAATAATATGATAGTGGCCTGTAGTTAACACCTAGACCTCTATGTCCTTCCGCATACCAGGAACAATTTGATTTTAATAGATTAGCCTTAGACGACCCCTGCTATTCACACACACAACAGACTACAAGTCTCCCAAATGGAGACAATGGGAGAGAGGACTAAACGTATCACACCCCCTGTCCTTTTTATTTAGTTTAATTTAATTTTAACAGACAACAGTACAAATCACCACCTTCTTAAACAGCAGCTCACGGCCCCCATCCTTTCAAAATATGCAGATTTCCTGCTTACCATTCTTTTTCACCTTTTTTTTTCCACACACTTAAACATCACTGTCTTAAACAAACTTACACTTCCATTCACTTAACTTCTGCACTTTTATCATCTCCACAAAGGCAGTGAGGAGAAACAGACCAAATGGCCATTTTGATTTCACCATTTTCTCTAACATCTCTCTTTCCTCAGTCTGCACCTTATGTCCATCAAACAACTTCCCCTGTGCCTCCTCCCTTATCAGCTTCGGAGTCCTCTTATCCCCTGCACTAGTGGTGCCCCCGTCTCCTGCTAACACCGCCCCTGACGTGCGCACGGGTGACTCACTCCCCCGCAGCCTTTTCCTCTCATTATTCACAGCCTGTTCGATCAACTGTATTGTTGCTGGCGTCATCCGTGACCCGTCATCTTCCACATCTAAAACCATTCTGCCCCCCAAAGTAACTACGGGGGCCATCACTGACGCCGTCGGATACGGAGGGGGCGCAAATACATACTGTCCCGAGCTCGGCAACTGTGGATAAACGCATCTAAAACATTCCGCCTTTTCTCCCTTATCAATCACTTCCTCCTCTCTCTTTTCCACTTTCTTTTCCTCTTTCTTTTCCTCTTTCTTTTCCTCTCTTATCGCTGCCAGCGCAGTCGCAATAGTCGCCAATTGGTGAATGCCCCGTCTATCATTCTCTACATTTTTAACTTCTTTTCTGAGTTTATGACGCTTTCGCCATCCAACTCGGCTCTGTTCCTCCTCCATATCTTGAATATTTGCCAACATTCTGCTCTCCTTTTCCTGTAACTGCCACGCTAACTTCGACATATCCCATGTTCCAGGTTCTCCGCGAAACAATTCATCCTTCTTTAATTTCCAAAACAACTTCTGACACCGTTCTCTTTCCTTCTTAATTCTCTTACTTTCTATTCCACTAATCAACTGTGATTCCAGCTTAGCGTAATGACCATTAATCTCCGACCAGACTCCAGGGGACCCGAGACCCTCATCACACTTTCTCTTCTCTGCCATCCTTAAATCCACTCGCACGTGTCCTTAATCACTTCTCTTGCAGTTTAATTTTAGTTTTTACATTCACACCGCTTCCACACTGATACGTAAATCCCAGATTTTAAACCGTATCGATACGTAAATCCCAGATTTTATACCGTATCTAACCACGAATAGTTGCGACCTATTCTAGTAGGTAAATCCCAGATTTTATACCCTACTAATGTCCACACTTTATACGTAAATCCCAGATTTTATACCGTATCAAACCACGAACAGTTCCAAACTTATTCGAGTAGGTAAATCCCAGATTTTATACCCTACTAACACGTCCCACATTCCTTCCTCTCATAATTTAGCGTTGCCAATGTGCAGAATTTAAACAAAAGGAATCTGCTCACCTTGTTTGAGTATGGGCCCAAGAGGAAAGCCGATCGGACGTGTGGCTTTTTCAGGTCGTCACCTGGTGTGGACTTGGATCCCAGATCCTCGAGTCCCAGACTCTTGTGGTTTTCTCGAAGTCCCAGACTTCTTTATTACCTCTCTTGCATCACGTCGGGGTCACCATAATTGTTGGAATTTATTTCTATATTAATATAAATTTAAGTTAATAATCTGACTCCAATTTGTGACCTTACCAAACTATCACTCATCCAACAATAGCATGCTCGTTCTGCAATAGAAAGGTATCAGGAAGCCGGCATTTTCACACACGAGTGGATTTATTCCTAACACTCAAATCTAATACATCACAGCTGGGGTCCCGGGTCCCTATCAATACAATTCTATACGCCTCTGTCTCAAACAGCAGACGTAGTCTCCTCCGAGTTGCCCCAGTGAATAGTTATACTACACAATATTTAAATGACACAGAAACAAAGGCATCCTGGCATTATTCTATTGGCTATGTGTTTTCTGCAGTTTAACTTTAGCTTGCTTCTCATTGGCCGATCTTCATCCGCAGGTCACTGGGTGGCTTCTCCTGTTTTGTACTTTTCCGCCATGGTCTCAAACAAATGTGGTTTATAACCTACTTTGATCTTATCACGGTTCTGCATCTCCCCCTGCAATTAGCATCCTTTGTTGGCAACCTTCCATTCCTAACACGCCCACGTGCATCACACACATCCTGTATTTCACCCCCACTCAACACAAACTCTTATATTCCTTTAGTGTATTGCTGCTTTATCACAGAGTGGGCACTGAGTGCACATTTAACATTTGAACGAGTGGACAATGTATCCCTAAAAGAGGATTTATGTGCCACCCCACTGGCCATATTGCTGCAGGACTCACTCTCATAAACGGTCACCTTATGATGGAGTAATGAACCTGTAGTCGATAGCCGGATACATTGCAGAGGACTGCTGGCTCCAGTCATCGACAAAGATGAAAACAGTATATACAATAAACATGATAGTGTGACCAACGTTTGAAGCTCAATTCATGTGCCCTGCAAATTGGAGTTATGTCCCACAAAATCAGTACTTGCCCTAATAATAATAATGCTAATAATATTTGTATTTAAAAACTTTGAGAGTTCGGCGCGATACTGTCAGCCATAACCACGACAACCAAGCGGCCAGCTGCAGCAGAATTTGTTGATCCGCCTATCTTTGTTGGGTAATGGTGGGCTGATGAAATACAGGATCAAAACTTAATCAAGTGTCTCAACCAAATACATTTTTTTAGGACTTCAGACTCTCTTTTTTTCAGATTTCCACTACATCCATGCAAAATAAGCTGTTAGACTCCATAATGATTTGATAAAGCCTGGGGGGAAATAGTTGTCTTTCGCAGTGGCACTAGGGTAGCTTTGTGGTAGTATTTTGCTGGAACAAAATCTCTCTGTCCTTGTCTCCTTGACTCTCTTTGCAAGGATTCATTCTCTTTGTGCCTTTTTTTCAACTTCAAGATAAATTATGTAACTATTCATACAGTTCTCTGTTACTTACGGTTATCGAGGTAATGCTTGAAATCTGTGTTTATACTGTAAATGTGTTTATAAGTGGTATTTCGGTTAATGGCATAGATGTTGCAATGAAATCCTGATTTATTATTCTGCTTTGACATAGCACCAAAATAATGCACTTTGGTCTTTAGATGTGAACATTTTCTGGTGAGTTGAGGTGGGAGATGCGAGTCGTAGGACTTGGACTTGAGTCACTGATTTTATGACTTGTGATTTGCTCGGCTAAAACTCAAAGTGACTTTGACTAATACTCCATGACTTGACAAACCATTCAGTTTGATATCTATTTTAAAATAATAATGTACCTTTAATTTTTGAAGGAAAGGTTAATATTCTTTGTGTTAACCTCGCCCTAAACATGGTAACCAGGCAATCAGTAGGCTATGCTATGCGATGAGGACTGAAACTGCCTCGTTGAGCAAATGTCATGGAAGAAACTCCGAAGATTAATACATTTCAATTCAAGTCGGCCTTGGACGTGTTTCGGGTCCTCTCCGCAGATCCAACTGAGGCGCCCGCCGGGACTCTGCAGTAGCGTCGGAAGGACCCCGGACACACTCGCACGCACAAACAGGTAAATTCTACTGATTGTCACACCCAACTAAGTGGGGGCGAAATTCATTCTCCGCATTTGACCCATCCCCTGAGGGAGCAGTGAGCAGCAATGATTGCGCTCGGGAATCACATGGTGATCTAACCCTCCAATTCCAACCCTTCATACTGAGTGTGAAGCAGGGAGGCAATGGGTCCCATTTTTATAATCTTTGGTATGACCCAGCCAGGGATTGAACCCCCAGCCTCCCAGTCTCAGGGCAGACACTCTACCACAAGGCCACTGAGTTGGTAATCAGTTGGTACATACTCACCCACATACAAAAAAAAAAGAAAAAAAAAGAGCAATGATGATGACATGTCAAATCGGTAAAATTACCGAATGAACAATACTGAGCTCTCCAGAAAAAGAAAAAAAAGGAAGGACCCCAGCGCTTAGCCTAGCCTAGCGCAAATCCAGAGGGTCCGACGTACTTCGCAGGGTCGCTAAATCCTGCCTGGGCCTGCAGTCTAGCCTGGTGCAAGTCCAGACCAGTCAGGATATGGTATGATTAAATACATATTTCTTGCTTGCCCTTCAAATGCAGCCTTTTTTGTTGTTGTGAAGTTGGCTTTGTTTTATGCTTTAAAACGGCTACAGTAGGTTCTCAAAAATAAAGCTCTTGTGAAAAATGTGTATACTGGTTAATAATAGCCTTTTGAGTAATTCATAGATGTGCCAAAAAAGTGCCCAAAAAGGGAGGGGGTGCGGTTGGGGGAGGGATGGGGGCGTTTTATTTATGCTAACCACTGCTCCACTCACCATATAAAACGTGTTGGGCTAGTTCTGTTAAAAAAAATAACCTAAAACTAAAAAAACAACAACAAAACAAAAACACCACTTTATTTTTCTTCTTAATAAAATGCCGAGGTATCGGTCAGATCGGGACTTGGAATCGGCCAATCTCAAAATGAGGTGACTCTTTATTGAAAGTGTACAAAAGTATGTTTTTTCAGAGAGATGGAAATGGAGTAGTAGTTATAGCAATGTTGGCCATGGTAGAAATAAATAATTTCTTAGCATTGGCAATATCTTTTATATAATTTGATTACAATGTGCATAATAATGCCCCTGTAAGAATATTTGCATTTTTGATTTTAATATATTATATGCACATTTCCAAGTTATGTGAACTTGTTGCTCAATGATATACAATAGATATAATATAAGCGTAAAACTATAGCTATTTTAGTTTAGCGTTGTTTTTTTCCTATGGTTGGTGTGCCTTGAGATTTTGTCAATAAAAAAAAGTGTGCCAAGAGTGACTCAAAAAAGGTTGAGAAACACTGATTTAGCTGACCAATAGCTTATCAAATATTAATTGAACTTCATGTCAGTTATGCATTTAAGAACACAATAAAGTGACCCATTAGACACTAAGATTGTAATCTTGAAACAATACCATTAAAAGAGTGGAGAAAAGTACTTTTTTCTTGTTGTGATCAATGAAAAAACACAGTTTATCACTCCAATATATGTTGTGCTGAACAAGATTGTGTGATTTGACTTATGATTTGCTGAACCAAGTAATAGCTTTATCTGACTTGAACTTAGGTGGCGACTCAACTTGCTTGAAACTTGACTTGGGACTTCCACGTGTGACTTAGGAAAGTCTGCTAAAGTGCAATTTTTAGCTTGTCACACATGGATTTTATGGAGTTAATATTTGCAGCATTTTTTTCCAGGGAGAGAATGTTCTCATAAATGCCAGAATAGCCAGGCTTGTTCCTGTCTAATGTGACAAATCAAACTTTTATTTTCATGCATGTTTGTTACCTTTCACTGTCATCTGTCAAAATGAGCCTCCCTGTCCCAATCCCAAGCCTTCCTATAAAGTTGAATCTATTAACATCTCATTATGAAGAGATTTCTGCTCTACACTCATGTTCCCTGCTTCAGGACCCCATCTGGTGTGTTCACAATAACATGCATCATTTCCCCTCTGCCTGAAGGCTTTATTGCAGGCCGACACGAGCGAGCAGCAACTTTACTGGATCCCGTGTAAATGGGGAGGTGATATTAGCAAATTGCAGCTCAGAAAAAGAAATCACATGAGATGGAATTCATTTTCCAATCACTGTAAAAGAGAGGTGCACCTGCTATCTTTCTCATTTTGACATTTGGACTACCTTGCTCACATCTGTCTAGGGGACATTTCCTCATTGCATGCACACATAAAAACTGTGCATAGAACATACCGGTATGTAGTGGGAGTGTCCTAAAAGCAGATTGGAGAAGCATTTAGCTAGCTTTTTTTCTTATTCTTTTTGAGGTTCAACCTCAAAAAATTCATAATGGCTTCAGTCCTTTTAAATATTTCAACACCGACAAATTGTTTATGTCTGGCTTTTATATATAGTTCCAAAATAGTATTGCTATGTATGTAGGGTGCTAACTTCTTTCAAGGAAAATCAATGACAAAAATTAGAAAGTTAACCCCTCTACGATATGTCATTAAGTCGGAAGCATTATTTAAAAATAAATTAAGCCTGGCCTTGAACTCAATTGAGTACATTGTATATAAGTTGTTTATGAACAAAATAGATGTACAGTAGAGAATCTGTCACATTTAATAAGGTTTAGCATCACTATGTCAGATTTAAATTACACTAGTTTACATATACAAACAATACAATATGAATTCAAATATAAATAAACACCATTAGAATAGTTGTGGAAGTCAACCTTAAACATTTATTGATAATAATATGTTATATGTGATAAAAATGGCTGGATTTGGCTTCATAACTCATATTCCACAAACACAATATTAAGCAGAATACCATATTTAGACTAGTAGGGCTGCAGTGCATAGAACATATTGTCCAAAAAATAATTTTGGGTTGACTTCCCCTTTAAGTGATAAATAACAGTACAAATCTTCATTAGACACAGGTATAAAAAGTAGCTGATTGCTAACTAACAAACGAGAAAACTAGTGCTTGGCGTTCTGTCATCACTTTTGACGATCATCGATTAACAGCAAACTTTTAAAAAATTGACCAGCTAAGCATTGACAGAACATCCATCAATATAATCATCAATGATAGACACTCACTCAGTTGTGTGTGTTCAACATCGCTCAAGCAGAGTTGGGAATAAATACTATGCGGTCAATAAGGTCATATAGGAAACATGAAGCATTAAACCGACCGGCTGACTTTGCGCCGCATAGAGTACCACTCGTTTCAACCTTACTTTTACAAGCTTTGCTTTCTAACCATGACATAGCTGGGATGCCATTGTAGTGCGGTCCACAGTGACGGTTGATTACGTGAAATGCATTAAATTGACACAATCTTGCTGAAAACTTTCATGATGCATGCGGGAACAGACTTAAAGTAATAAAAAGCAGGGATATTGATTAAAATGGTTAAGTCTCAAGAATTTTTTGTTTGTCATTTTGCTTTTTATGCAAATTGATGATGGTGACAATGATTGTGATTGGCTGTGTTAGACATTGTTAGATATTATTAACATTTTAATTCTTTATTTCATATATTAACCATGTTGAAATGTTTTATAGATGTGTAAAGTAGGTGAAATAGTGTTGAACTCAGTATAATTTGACCTTAACCTAAACCATACACTTTGATTAGTCTAAAATTCCTTCTCAGTGTGCGAAAACACATTCTGTTCGTGAGAACAGAATCTGCCTCGAACACACACACACACACACACACACTGACTCTGTTGGCATCATCGCTCACGGCCACTCTAAATCTAGTTCAACTTGTTTGTGAGATATTGTTTTGAGAAAAAGTACCCGGAGAGTATATTTTGTCTGGAGATCGGCACAGCTGCAAATCTGTTGTATAACGTGTTTTAAAAGGCGTTTCACTTTCCAAGCTCGATACTATAAGAAACCATCTTCCGCAAAGGAGGGGGCACAATGGGCACTCTGAAAATTCCACCTCCTACGTGATGTTCAGGGTCGTCCCGATGTCCGGAGATCTCTGTTTTAATAAATCATCTTTGCAATGGTGTTTTTTCTTACAAGAAATCTGTCTTCATATTTTTGGAACACGCAAAAGAGGACAAATATATTTAACCTCTTCAACATCAAATCCAAATCAGTTGTTACGTTTTTTTCCCCTTCCAGTACATTTTCCCTATTTCATTAAAAAACTATATCAAATTTTCAGTAAAGTTAATTGTCATGATCTTTACTATATGGAGACAAAGGTTCCACGTCAACATTAACGGTAGGCAGATTGCCTGTCGCCACCATGTGACGTGACTGTGTCAAGCCAAGCCAATTTCGTATTTTTTATTTTATTTTTACACTCAAATTAATTATGCTTTCTATTAACAGCAGCTGCAGACTAGGATGAGATTTTTGAGCAGGTAATTTTATTTATGGTTTTCAATAAATAGTAAATGTGCAGATTTTTTGCTCAGCACTCATATATGGTAATCTTCCAAAAGAGTACAACAAGGAAGAAAACATATAAATATAAACAGCATACATAGAGCACAGCCATGACATAGTTACTCTTGCTCATCTAATAAGGAAGCAACAGTGAATTATGTGGTAGTCAAACAAGGACAATCATTTGTGGGATAGGCACATTGCTGGGAGATCATGTTTTTCAGTGTAACCCACAGTGACGGTGTCATTAAGTGAAATTCATTAAGTGGACACAATCTTGCACAAAACGTTCATGGTGCCCTCGGGAATAAACTTAAAGTAAAAAAAAAAAAATCTGTGATTTTTTTTTTTTATTAAATTGGTTAAGTATTTAAGGGATTTTCTATCATTTTGCTTTTTATGCAAATTGGTGTCGCCGTGATTGGCTGTGCTTGAAAGGAAATGCAAATCAGTTGATTCCGTCGTGCCTGAGTGACCTTTTTTTCTATTTCATTACAAAAATATACCAAAACACAAATCAAAGTTCAGTTAATTGTCATTATCTTCACTACATGGAGACAAAGGTTTCATGTGAGTTCAAGGAACAAATTCAACTAATAAATGAGCACATCATTTTTATTTTTTATATGCTTTTGTTGACACAATTCAACATAAATTTAAACTCAAGAACACATCTTGCATAGTTACCTGACAAAATCTTTGTTCATCACTCTTATTTTGTTTAATGAGGTGTAATGCCGTTGACGTGACGTCATCGGCCTGCGAAGCTCGCCCGGAGGAATAATTGCATTTTCTAGCTAAATAGCCAATCAGTGATGTCCATTTGACACAACACACTGCACTTCAATTGAAGCCATGTCTTAGGCTACATTCACACTGCAGGTTTTAATGCTCAATTCAAATTTTTGGGTGAAATCTGATCTGTTCACATTACCTATTAATTGTGACCTCAGTCTGTCTGCTGTGTGGACGTAATGCGTCCTCAAAGTGACCCGCATGCGCAGAAAAACATACAAGGTCACTCACAACGCTGTGTTTGCGGAAGTAAAGTATGGGCCAATGTTTCAGGGCCACAGACTTTTATAAGTCCGTCGTCGGGGCTCATATTTTTACCATCTCATATCTACAGAGAAATGATGCAGGAGGAGGTAGAAATAATATTTTGTGAAAATGACGTGAGCCTGTTTGAGCGCCTCATCTCACGGAGATCTCTTTTTTTCTTCTTCTCCCTAACGATGACGTCACGTCATTGTCGCACATAATAAATGATGAATAAATATCAACACCACAAATGTCATCTTTCTACTTCATGGTTCAAGTGGGATTAAAGTCAAATATAAAGCCACAACTCTTACTCAAAACAACTTTGCCAATAAGGGAAGTGCGCATTACGTTTGCGCATGCGTGAAAAAAAAAAAGCAAGGCTACCAACTAACCGTCATTTGAATGGCGGAGATTAGAGTGGTGACAGTCTTTGCGTAACTGTACACATTAAAGCTTGCAAGTCAACCCCCGAAGTCAGTAAACCACATGCTATGCATGTTTAAAATACATTAAATAAAAACAGCAACTTTCCAGCAGTTGGAATGAAATCAGAGCTCATTTCATTGTATCAATTCATTTTCAATGAATTACCGTATGGTAGTTTAGCCTACCCACAATGCACCATGCCGCTGCCCATAATGCACCGTGCAGTCGAGATGCGCACTTCGCTTATTCACGTACGTCTCCCGAGCCGTGTGGACCTCACAGATGCGTCAAGCATATATTATTATTAATGCCTGCGCGGAGCGCACATTGGACTTTTGATAAAGTCGCGGTCAGACGTATGTGACCTGGTCGTTTACACTGCGGTCGCATTGCAAAAATTCGGATACGTATCCGATCAAGGACCACACATGAAAGTCACCCAGGTCGGATATCAAAAATCGAAATTGAGCTGTTCAGATTGACATAAAAAGACAGATACAGGTCGCATTTGGGCAAAAAAAAAAATCAGATCTGAGTCGCATTTGCTTGCAGTGTGAACGTAGCCTTTAATGCACATAAACTCTTACTTCTGCACAATTCTAATTTATAAACCCTGAATTTTACTTGGATATGTTCTTGCCTGGATTATTTTTAATATGTTTGAAAATTTATTTTTTATTTCACAAACAATGACTTGAAGGGTGTGTTGTGCAATATGCTGGCAGGCAGGTGTTAGTAGCACCTAGTGCAAGTAGTTCCACATGTCTGTAATTAAGTGGTGCTGGTTCCATTAGCTCGTTAATGTTAATGGGCGAAAGTCAGTCAGTTTGCCAATATTGATGGAAGGTCCATCAATGATCAACCCTGATTTTTGCTGAGGTAATGCTGAATGATGGAGTGATGATTACAAAGCCGTTCATCTTGAGATATTGACGATGATGGAAGGGTGGCCTGACTGTTGACGATTGCAGAAGGTTGAAAATTCATTGTCGCGCACACTTCTGGAGAAAACATCCTTTTTATGGATAATAAGGAAATAAACTGGAAAATCAGATCTATACACATGATTTCGAATTGGCTCAAGGTTGACCGAGAAATAGACACAGGATAGTGTAGGAATGTGTTTCTTTTGTTGTGGGGCTGATTAATGAATTGGTGCAGACCACAGCTGGAACCTGCAGCATAATGATAGTGGGCAGGAAGGATTGACTTGGGGGGTTGTATGTTGTGCAGGCACAATGCGACAGTAATAAGGTTTATGTGTGTGTTGGTGCAATGTGGGTTTATTTGATGGGCTTCCAATTGCAAATTGCAGTCATGTGCTGATGTGACCTCTTGGGATTGGTCATGTATGGAAATGTCGCAACAACTGCACAGTCCTTTCACCTTTTGAACAGTTTTTTTACTTTTTTATTTTATTTTTTAGCTCATGCTCCAGAATTTAAATTATTCTATTGGTCAAAAGGAAGGCCGAGTGTAAATTTAGGATTTGCACTGTTGTCTCAAATGGAGATTTATTACGTTGACCCCAATCTTGCATGAATGCTCATCTGATGTTGTACTGACACCAAGTCGATGATGTGAATAATTTAAATCAGACATGTTCAGTGGCAGTATGCGGCAACCGTAAAGGAAAGCATCCATCTGTATCAAGTTTTCTGTGAATGTTTTTATTTGCGTATGCAATGCACTTAAGTGACTGTTATTGGATTTGTGGTTGTGCACGGCTGAGCAAATTTCTTCATACATGCATTTAATTCCAGTTGGTTTCTTTTTTGTTAAATGTATACTACTGTATTCAAAACCTCAGAAAGACTCATATTTCCATCATTATATATTCGCGTCTCTGGCTTCACATCACATCTACTTTCATCCTATAAGAACGATGTTTGGATCCAATGGGGGGATGGATTGAGAAATACAGCAGAGTAAATGGCCGGAAGGAGGGGGGACCCATGGGACCGCCACCCTAGGTGCCGTAAACTATAACAGCCCCATATCAGGCAGATTTTTTCATTTCCACGATGCTGCAGTCATATCTCATCTACTTTCATGACAATCCCAGAGAGACACATATTAGCCAGCCAACGTTCCACTCCACTCAGCAGTGGAGGAGGGAAGTAGAACATGTTGAGGTAGTGGTTTAACCACAATAGCCAAAATCAGTTTATCAATAAAAACTTAATGACATGTGCTTGTAGATTCCTATTTACACTTTGTTTATTTCTGAACAAAATAAGTGGTAAAGCAAATGGATGGATGTTATGGATGGATGTGGGTTTATTCAGTGAATAGCCACAAATCGTTTAACATTATTCAACGATATAACCCCGGTCTGTTTGGAGAGACAGTGTCTGCAGGTCTCAAACTATCGCATTTTACACCTTAAAAACAGTTGGGTCAAAAACAACTAAACTATGGGTCAAAAATGGACTTTGAGTCAAGAAATGGGTCTTTTAGTGTTAAAAAACAACAACAACCTCATAAATATTGATCAGATCCTTTACTTAGGTCAAAAAATTGGGCCATTTTACATAAAACAACCCAGAAAGTTGGGTCAAATTGACCCATAAACTGGATCGGTCAATTTTTTATCCATAATTGGGTTAGTTTTGACCCAACTGTTTTTAGAGTGTATTTTAAGATTGTCTTGTTAAAATTCTAAATTTATTCTGTTAATATTTCACTGTCAAGTTTTTTTCTTCTTCTAAATTTTCTTTACTTGCAATTAATTTTCTTTTGCCCCAATCTTCCATCATAAAAATGAGCTTTCCCTAATTGTTGACTATTAAGGGTGTGAATTGCCTAATACCTTGTGATTCGATCTGTATCACGATTCATAGGTCACGATTCGATTCAATACCGATTAATCCCAATACGAATCTACACTTTTTTTTTCAACTTTAGAAAATACTCATCAGTAAACTTGTACACGTACACTGTAAGATTTGTATGATAATGTACTTCAGGCTTATAACTGTGAGCCACTGTATTTAACAAACAGGTTACAATCTGTTTCATGTTTGAACAGAATTGAAATAAAATTTTAAGGCATTAATATAACATTCTTCCATGCTTAAAGTGTGAACCCTAACCCTTATAAAGACATTTTGTTGAATATTTCCATCAAAAATCGATCTTTAAAAATCGATTCTTCTGCATATTGAATCGATACGAGAATTGTGCGCTGTAATATTGCGATATTTTGCAGAATCCATTTTTTTTAACACCCCTTATGTCTATATTGGTATTGGTAAATGTTTACCATGTATTTAGACATTCTTGTGTTCTATACAATAAAGGCTATTGTTTACATATATAGCCTACTGTACACTTGCTTCACTAAAAATATGAAACATTCAGGTTTACATTATGTTTATTAAATTAAATACATTATGACATTTAGGCAGCCACAAATCAGCATAATAATGTTGTAAATAGTAAACGTAAATGTTGCCAAACAAATGTTAAATGTCCTTTCTTAATTCCATCGGTCTGCTTTCTTAATGCACTGTTTCATCAAATATAATGTTGGTTGGCTAGTGGCTATTACTGTCTCTGAAGTCATTTACTATTTATAATATAGCAAGGCAGGAGCTACAAACAGAGAGGAGAGCAGACACACTTGAGGTTAGCCTCCTGATTGATTTAGTACCCCCTCGGGTATCACAGACGAAGAGTTCACCTGTAACGCAACTGATGTGCCTGCATGTAGATACTGTATGAAAGACGGCAGTACTTTAGAGGAAAGGAAGATCAAGTAACTTCTTTCAACAAACTGGGATCGGATGTAGGGATAGGCTACTGAAGACGGTACTTTTTGTGGTATGGATCGATTTGGGTCGGTACTTCCGAGCACCAATTCACGTAAAATCAACCAAAATATATTTCGGTTCTGAAGCACATCTTTCAAAATTCACAATTTACCATGGCGCACTTGAACGCAACGTGCACCAGCGTACTGACGTCACCCACTCGCACAGGATTTCACGTGTGAAGAACGAGGCCGAGGGCGCGGTCGAGGCTCCAATATCTAATATCCAAAACAGGTATTTGAGAAACAAAAATATAATGGCGATTGATAATTTTTTTCCGTCCGGTATGTTTTCCTAAAAAAAGAAATACAAATGATAATAAAAAACAGTGGTTAGAAATGACACTCTTAATTTAGATGATGATGATACGAGGCTGAAAAATCTATTTTGACCGGGAGGGTCAATTGAGGCGCATTGTCGGGTCTGGCGGTCTCGGTACGACAAGCAGGTCGGCAGTCGTTCCGCAGCGCATACGCAGCCAGTGTAATATGAACAAGCTGGAAATGGAAACAATTTGGTGGAGCGGATCCGCAATACACACGCATGCAGTGTGATCTAGGGTTGAGCAATAGGGCGGTGGCGGACGCACGAGCGTTCCAGGGCATGAAATTGGGAAACTGTCGGGCCTCTATCTCCAGGTCGTTAAGGCGACGGGCCATACACCGTTGGAAAGAATCCGGGGATGCCTGTATGTCCTCGGTAGGACGTAAGGCTGGGGGGATACAGCTGACCAAAGACCTCCAGGACACCGAGGATTTTTAAAAAGGCGGTAGCCGGCGGTAGTTCCCATCCTGGGTGAAAATCCGTCTTTTGTCGGCCCTTTATCTCTTAATTTTAATGATACGAGGCAGGACACGTAAACCTATTTTGACTGGGACCGCATTGCCGCGGTGCCCCTGAAACTCCACTCGAGCTCTCGTGGCCGGTGGGCCCGCGTGAATGGTGGAGTGGGTGGTGGACGCATGACGCACTTAGCCGAGCATGACTGCATGGTTGAACAATCTTAATTTTAATAATGAAGATAGATAACCCATTTTGACCGCGGGACCGCATCGCCCCGGTGCCCCCGATACTCCACTCGAGCGTTGTGGCAGGCGCGGGTCTGCGTGAACCATGGAGCGGGTGGCAGGCTGCACACACTGTAAAAACAAAAACAAAAAGCATGCTGTAAAAATCCGCGAAACAGCGAAGCCGCGAAAGATGAACCCTCGAGAAACCAGGGAACACTGTATATACATATATATATATGTATATATATACGGTGATCGGCTGTAATGTCATAATTTGCCCGATCAATCTATGACATCATTGATCGGATTCGCAAAAATAGGATATTACAGCAAAAACAACCTCGTTCACTCCAAAGTTGTTCTATGCTGTTTTGTGCTTGTGTATACTGTATATGAGACCAAAAGCTAATCTATTTTAGCATCCTTACATTGCATGTCAAAAAGTCTGAAAACCATTTTATTTGCGTCAAATATAAGAACTAACAACAGTATGTGTGTTATTTATTTAATGTTAACATCTCTTTAAGATTTTTCATTAATCAGCATAAGTAATGTTAACTTCTGGACACGCTCATCAGTCAATCACAGATGCATCTAGCAGGAAGGCGTGTTGCATGAACAAACACGCAAAATACACCATTATAGCATTAAGAGGTAGCAAAAATATTGGTAGGCTTATTAACTCTTTGACTGCAAAAAACGTTAAATAACGTTTAGTAAAATCCTACGGAGGAGCGCCAAAGACGTTAAAAGACGTTCACCAAGTTTTTTTGTTTTTTTTGGGAAACTGGTGGAGGAAAGCCTTGGCCAGCTGTGCTGAAAGTATCAAGCAGATCTAGTTAGTATAATGCCTATTTTTGGGCACTAGATGGCAGCGATGACTCTCTTTGGACAAGATTGGGTAGGCGTCAGTAGAAGACGTGAGGCGGAGCTAGAGTGTTGAGGGGAGAATGGCTGAGGAAGCGAAAATGGCGACCAGTTGCAAGCAGCTCACGCTTGAGCATTTTTTTCAAAGACGAAACGCATCGACCAATGCTAAAGAGCACATTGATGACGACGATGATGATGATGGTGACTCCGAGGTTGACGCCGAAGTTGGAAGCGTTGACACGGCGGCTATGATCACGTCATAAAGCCTCACCGGCTAGCGATGCTAACGCCGGAAAGCGCGGAGCACAACCGAGCACTTCTGCTCAGGCGGACGTTCAATCGGACGACGAAGAGTGCCCCGAGTCCAATGCATATTCATCGAAGGAGGGGGTACACAGTCTGATCACGGAGAAGACACTGGTTATGGACTACGATGCCACCATGAATGGAGCGGATAAGATGGATCAGAACATCTCTTATCAACCGGTATAGGAACTGAAGGACATGAGGAAGCCAGACGTAACACCACCGTAACGTCACCGTATCATAATCCTGAGAGTAGACTTGATAGCAACATGGCCAAACACACACTGCAGTATATACTTGCTATTCACCAGGAAAAAAAAGCCAGCAAAAAAGTGTAGCGTCTGCAATCGCAGTGAAACAAATCTGTTGTGCAAATCCTGCTGCGTTCCCTTGCACGCAGGGGAGTGTTACAAAAAGAAAAACTGTATTTGAAACATCCACACAATTGTAAATAGTACCACAGTTGCACACATTTGTCAATAGTTTGCGAAATTGTTTTGTCAAATTGTTACACTGTTGAATGTAAATAAACGTATTTTGCTATCAAAAAACACTTTTTCATTGTTGGTGGTAGTGTTTTACAGAAGTAAAGCACTGTTTAGGTGTTTGTGGCATCATTCATGGAAAAAAAGGTGTCAAATTCACTAGAGTGCATGAAATAATATCGTTTCACAAAAAGCTTGATTTCTCCGTATTTAGTTTGTTGATTACTGAAAAACGGAATAAGGTAGAAACAAACTTTTTTTTCTGATGAAAGATGAGAGTCTAATCTTTCATTTGGTAGTACGTATGTGTGTTTCCATAGTCCAAACACAACATTTTCTGTGGACCTTGAAAGATCAGTCAAAATGCTTAAATCGGCTGGCACCCACGGCATCCCTTTTCTGAAAACGTCTGGCAGTCAAAGAGTTAATTAATGCAATATTGAAAGACATTTACCTATTTGCTCTGGTATATAGATGCTTGCTTTTTTTGTCCAAGTGCTGGATGTTGGAATGTCATTAATTGTGTAGGAATGTGCTCATAAGTAACTGAACCATACGATGGAAATGTGATGCTAGTGCAAAGTCCTAAAAATTGCTGGGATTGTGCTGCTTTGGACCTGAGAATCAACAATTTCGCCAGAAGCTTTTCCCAAATGGGGTGTTTTTTGGCCCCTATGACCAGACGGCCCCGAGTTGGGGGTGGCTCATATCAACTTGTGATGGCCCAAGGTATGAGATAACAGGAAATAATCGTAAAAAAATATTAATAAAAAAGTAACAAAAAAAAACATCCTGAAAGGTGGACCTGGCTGCCTGCCTATATCAGTAACCCACATCCAGCATGAGCTTCGCGAGAGGCAAGCAGCAGCGCACCTATAAATAAATAAATAAATCTTTTTTTTAATTTACCCAAGTCTTCCCTAGTCTGCAGCATCCCTCCTACTTGGCACTGATGTTTTAGACAGGTTCACGTCCTCTCGGTTTCTCACGACATTCACCAAGAGGCAGGGGAAAGAAAGTAAGAGCGACGGGAGGAGGAGAGAAAAGGCAGAGCGAGGAGAGCTGGACAGTGGAAGACAAGAGGAGTAGAGAGGGAACACAAGCTCTGAATACAAATGAGCTGACACATATAATGTATTCCCTCCCTCGCACGTTCTCTCTCTCACTGTTTCACATCCATGCATCCACACTCTTACTCCTTCACAGACATGCTTTCCTCTTCTCTCCTTCTCTATGTGCTGTCTAGCCGCATCAGACCAAATATTGCACAGGAGGTTATTTCAGCCACTTAAGTCATTAGTCATCGCTGGTGTTTGGGGCAAGCTTATTAAAAGGATGATGCGTGTGTGGACTTCGTGAGTGAGAACGTGCAAGGATCGGGAGGCTGCCGCACGCCTCTTTCTCTTCATCTGGCTGTCTGAGGAGCGGTGGACTAGCAGAGGGCAAGAAGCAGAGGACGTGGCGAGAGATTTGTCACAGCACTTTTACATCATCAACATCTGATCAGGCATGGTCACTGCATAGGAATCCGGCGCCACGGCAACCATCAGCCCAGCAACGAGGTACCCGAGGTAAGAAGGGGGGGGGGGGATAAGCACATGGATGGATGGCAGGATTCCCTCTTAACAGCATTATGCCTCCGGTGCTGGAGAGACAGAATCTGCATGTGCTTTGCAAGGCACTATTTTGCATATTCAACACTTCAAGTGAGTAAGTGGAGGATTTGTTTGTTGCCGGGTCCTTCTTATGATTCTTGAGTGTGCCTGTGGGTGTGTATGATGTGATGGGAGGAGTGTCACTGTGCTAGCCAGTATTTTCTGCTACTCTCCAAACAATGCCCAATTGTACAGCAGTGTACATCCTATTTGGGTGTTACATTTTTGTTTGAGTGGTATAAAGGTACAGCAAAATTATTTGTTAGCTCACTTTATAGGTGCATTGCTTATGTTTGTTGTATGCATGTGTGTACTAGTAACAATATTTTCAGTACTTGCACAGTCTGAGATCCAGCAGAAAAGCTGCATCATGTATCATTTGACTCATAGGGTAACATGATGCAGTGCAGTGCTATACCACTAAAAACTACACTAACAATAACAACAACCTTGTTAAATTGACATTTCTCTTTGCAAAGGCAGAATGTTTGAATTGATCATAAACACACAATAATGTAAGGAGGCATTCTGCAGGTACGGGGGGGGGTCACATGCTCTTCTCCACTCTCTTGAATATTTAGGTTGTGGCATTGCTTGGTATGAAGTGCACTGAAACAGAAGAATGACTGACTGACAGACACATTTGGCACTTTTATGCTGCATCACTGCATCTTCTCTCATGTTACAGTTGCTCAATTGAGGATTTATGCTTAAAATAAGATGATCTGTATGACGAGGTTGTAATAATAAAAAATAAAAAAAAGCAAGCATGAGCTGTTATGGCAGTATTTGGTCAAATGACATACGTGTGACCTGGGGCATGATGATGGGACTGCAGAGCCAGAAGAGAGGGCATATGGCTGCCCTCATCGTTATGCTTTGACCGGAGTCCTTGGAGCAGCATCGGGACACTAATGTCCTGCCCTCCACAATGTGTGCTTGCGTACTTGCTTTGCTTCGTTCAAAACACAATTTTAGCCACGCTAATAGATTGGCTCTTTCCTGTCTCGTTGTGTCCAGCAACTTTGTCCGTTGACAGGTTAGTTAGACTTCCCTTTCCACTTCGCCTGCTATTATCAGATTCAAGTCATCTGGAAAGCTTTACATTGAATGTGCACATGTTCGGAAAATCTGTGTTGTGAAGAGCCCCTCACCAAATTGGAACTTGGACAGATAGATACAAGCAAGGCTTAACATGATCAGATAATGAATAAGACATTTTAGTCAGCCTTAAAATGAAAGTCAACCTTAAACATTTCTTGACGATAATATGTTATATGCGACCTCACAGTCTAAACATGACATTCTGATCTTCATTCATTTTAAAAAACAATAGTGGGGCACAAATTAAAAGTTATTTTATATTCTCAGGCTGAAATATACACCCCCCATTAATATTTGGTTAAATTACCTTTATAAGGGAAGTCAACCCAAACATTTTCTAATATTTACACTAATATGTTGTATGTAGCCCCACTATTCTAAACACTGTATTCTGTTTGTGTAATATGAACTAAGATGCTAAATCCACCCATTGTTATGCATCTCAGGGGTTGGTCATTTTAAAAATTGTTGACGACGGAAAATAACGTCACAGTTGCTCAGGGCTGAGGTAACGACCAATTATGGCTTGCAATTCAGCTTGCAAACGTCACATGACCAAACTCAGAAAGCAGGTGAGCCGTGATTGGTCGACAGCAAATGGCAAAATGGCCACCCACTGAGATAGATTAAAATGAGTGAATTCAGCATTAGTGCTACCGATACCTGTAGTAGTATCGGCAGAGGCACCAAAACTGCATTAAATCAGTGGTATCGGTATCGGTGAGTACTAACAAGTAACATGCCAATAGCATTAATTCTGACGCTAATATAGGACTTTGGAGGCAGCATCTTGTGTCTTGCTCATGCACGACATTCACTGATGTGTGACATGTTCACTGCATGCCAAGCTAAGATATCCCATTGGCCCTAGAATGCTCTGAACCAATGGCAACACAGCTTTTTCATGTTGAGAAAAAAAACCTTAGGTATCAATATGGTATCGGCATCGGCCGATACTGCAAAGCTGGGTATCGGAATCGGTATCGAAGGCTAAAAAACAGTATCGGAACAACACTATTTAGCATCTTAATTCATATTCTACAAATTTTCAATCGAATGTCGTGTTATTAATGTAAAGATGTGTATATTAGTGTAAAGACAATTTTTGGGGTTGACTTTCTCTTTAACACGTGTCACCTCGTCCAGGGACTTTTTTGAAGCTACCAACACACTTCTTTGATAATTGTAGCTGAGTATTTGACCACTCTTCATGGCAGAATTGCTTACTTGGTTGTTTTTATGGCACAAACCTGGCTTAGAGGCATCGTCCACAAGAATTCCACAGGATTGAGATGGTGACTTTGGGATAAACATCTTGTAAAGTTGGTACTGAATCCATTGCAACGCAAAATTAACCCCGTATAGCGACATGGGTTTTACATCAGTTTCCAGTTATGACAAGCTTGCTAGTGCATGTAATAGTTTGAAGTGGTTGGCTTTTTGAATGGCTCATGTTTTGCTTCTGAAAAGTAGTCCCCCCAGAAAAAAGCACTCCACTTGTGTTATTGAGCCTACATGGATAAATTTGACCTAGTGTGGAATCATTGTTCGTTTACATCAGGGTCTCCAAGTCTGATTCTTGAGAGCCCTTTTCCAACCTGTTTTCCATGTCTCCCTTCGCCAACTCACCTGAATCAAATGATCAGGATTGTTATCAGGCTTCTGCAGAGGTTGCTGTTGAGCTCATCATTGGATTTGGGTATGTTGGGGGAGGGGGAACATGGAAAAAGAGGCTTGATAGGGGCTCTGGATGACCGGATTTGGAGACCCCTGGTTTCCATTGTACAATCAATCCACAACGGAAAAACAACAGTACAAATAAATAGTTCACCAAAGTGTAAAATTAACAAGACATTCATATCCATGATTTGTGAATGTCAAATCATGACTAAAACTGTATATACAGGACAATATAGTTATGACAGTTTTACATATGTGCAAATATGGGGACAATTCTTTTGCACCATCTTTATTTTGAAAGAGATCTAAGCACATGAAAGGCAAAACAAAACTGAGAACGGTTGAAAAGAGAATTGTACCACATGATGTGTAGGACAGCCCAGAAGTCCACGAGGTATGGCAATCTGGGAATGATCATCCCTGCCAAGGTGTCCCACGACTCAGCATCACTTTTTTTTTTTAGATGATCAAAGCTTCTCCCACTTATCTCTGGCCACCAAGCAGTTTTTCCCAAAACACAATTGCTGCCACCAACACATCCTTGTACTTTGGCCCAAATTGCAAGAGAGATGTTCTTTGAGTCGTCTCCTCAGCAAGAGGAGGAGGAAATCTAACGTTACATTCACCATCACAATTATATATTTTTTTAAATGCTCCTCCAGTCCTATCCACTTGTTTCTCTCTTAGAGATTAAGTTGTCATTGTGATGGAAGTAAGTGAAGTAGGTGGTAGTGATTATTTTCTTTATTTTTTTCACATTGAGTTTCTGGTTGCTCACCTGACAACCATTTACACACACATGCATGCTATGCACATACACGCTGATTCCAAATGAGTTGTCTAAAAGCAGTCTTGCTTGGAACATAGCATTGTTCTAAGGACTGCTAAAAGCTTGGAATCATGCCTTATTCATCCCTCAGGCTTTTCTTTCCACTCGTGAAAGGACATTCAATAGTTGAAAGTTCTCCTGCACAGAACCACTCACCTCTGCTTGAGATTCCTTTATTGTATACATTTGAAAGAGTTAGACAAGACACGGCATTTCATTGAGATCACAATCAAAACATGAAAATACTCATTAAGTGTACAGTAATTCTAATCCTAATTTCTAAAGATGTATGAAAACCAAGGTCATAATCACATTCGCTATTCCACTTCATTCTGTTTCAGATTAAGATTGTTGTAGTATACTTATTAATGTTGATATAAATGATGTGGTGTGTTACACAACGTGCCTTTAAATTAGTAGACATGTTTGTTTTACTATTACACTGGATCTGATTATTCAGCAGGTTAGGGCAGCTATCAATAAGTACAACATGCATAGTTATTTACCTGCGTCAAAGAGGAAAGTGCTTGTATTGGAGCCATTATGGCAGATACAATCACAAGCATGGATTTGACCAGTTAAAACACTGATGAATTTTATTGGGCAGATGTAGCAGCCAATCCTAAATTATATGTTAAGTGTTTTGAAATATTATTTTAGTTTAGACTGACAACAATGTCCATTGCCGCTAAGTAGTTGACCATTTGTTCATTACCTGTCTCATCTCTTTAGTGTCACATTATCAGTTAAAAATACACATTTAAGGATCTCATATATTGATATATATGAAATCTGCAAAATGTAATGCCCAATGACCAATTTAGACATGCAAATTTAACTTCCATACACCAGACAGACTTTATTGTTGTACAATTTAACAGTCTTGGTGTATTGGTAATAAAACAAAGACATTGCAGTGAGCTCTTGTTTTGGACTATTTACTAAGCCTTCACTTTTCCACAAAAAGTGTCTTGTGCTTGGACATGTCCAACTACAAATAGAAATAAAGTACAAACTGAAAATACAAACTACAATGTACTAAAAACTGTCATTGGGCATAATATTGTGGAACTGAACGTGCATAAAAAACTTGGAAGTTGTCATTCACACATGGGGTTGGCGGCAGACAGTAACAGAATAACACCATGGCCTACAAAAACAAACAAAAAATCCTAAAATAACAACATTTCACTGTTTACTTTATTTTAATGATATTTATTTTTCTCTTTTTTTTAATATCATTTAATTTTCAAAAATAGTCTCATATGCTAAAGTAAAAATAACATGAAATCACACAATATTTCTATTAATTTCCAAAAAACACATTAGACATACATCCATCCATCCATCCATCCATTTTCTTGACCGCTTTTCCTCACAAGGGTCGCGGGGGTGCTGGAGCCTATCCCAGCTTCAGGCAGTAGGCAGGGTACACCCTGAACTGGTTGCCAGCCAATCACAGGGCACACAGAGACAAACAACCATACTCACAATCACACCTATGGACAATTTGGAGTGTTTGATTAACCTGCCATGCAACTTTGGAATGTGGGAGGAGTACCCGGTGAAAACCCATGCAAGCACGGGGAGAACATGCAAACTCCACCCAGGAAGGCCGAAGCCCGGACTCGATCTCACGTCCTCAGCACTGGGAGGCGGACGTGCTAACCAGTCAGCCACCGTGCTGCCCATTAGACATACATATTGTTCAAATCTGTTCACAAATGAATCTTAATTTCACAAATATGTGTCTGTTATTTGAAGGAATAAACTGTAAAATGCAACTTTAAAACTCTTAAAAATATATGTATATCATTTACAATTTCTGAGAAATTAATAGTAAAAATTTGCAATTTTATGATAAATTCTTTCTTAACTCTTTTACTGCCAAAAACGTTAAATGACGTTTAGTAAAAACCTACGGAGGATCGCCAAAGACGTTAAAAGACGTTCACCAAGTTTTTTTTTTGTTTTTTTTTGGAAACGGGTGGAGGAAAGCCTTGGCCAGCTGTGCTGAAAGTATCAAGCAGATCTAGTTAGTATAATGCCTATTTTTGGCCCCTAGATGGCAGCGATGACTCTCTTTGGACAAGATTGGGTAGGCGTCAGTAGAAGACGTGAGGTGGAGCTAGAGTGTTGAGGGGAAAATGGCTGAGGAAGTCATAATGGCGACCGGTTGCAAGCAGCTCACGTTTGAGCATTTTTTTCAAAGACGAAAAGCATCGACCAATGCTAAAGAGCACATTGATGACGACGATGATGATGATGGTGACTCCCAGGTTGACGCCGAAGTTGGAAGCGTTGACGCGGCGGCTATGATCACGTCATAAAGCCTCACCGGCTAGCGATGCTAACGCCGGAAAACGCGGAGCACAACCGAGCACGCTCAGGCGGACGTTCAATCGGACGACGAAGAGTGCCCCGAGTCCAATGCATATTCATCGGAGGAGTGGGTACAGTCTGATCACGGAGAAGACACTGGTTATGGACTACGATGCCACCATGAATGGAGCGGATAAGATGTATCAGAACATCTCTTATCAACCGGTATAGGAACTGAAGGACATGAGGAAGCCAGACGTAACACCACCGTAACGTCACCGTATCATAATCCTGAGAGTAGACTTGATAGCAACATGGCCAAACACACACTGCAGTATATACTTGCTATTCCCCGGGGAAAAAAAGCCAGCAAAAAAGTGTAGCGTCTGCAATCGCAGTGAAACAAATCTGTTGTGCAAATCCTGCTGCGTTCCCTTGCACGCAGGGGAGTGTTACAAAAAGAAAAACTGTATTTGAAACATCCACACAATTGTAAAAAGTACCACGGTTGCACACATTTGTAAATAGTTTGTCAAATTGTTACACTGTTGAATGTAAATAAACGTATTTTGCTATCAAAAAACACTTTTTTATTGTTGGTGGTAGTGTTTTACAGAAGTAAAGCACTGTTTAGGTGTTTGTGGCATCATTCATGGAAAAAAAAGGTGTCAAATTCACTAGAGTGCATGAAATAATATCGTTTCACAAAAAGCTTGATTTCTCCGTTTTTTGTTTCAAAACAGAGCATTTGGGTGAAACTAACCATTTTCTATTGTTGATTACTGAAAAACGGAATAAGGTAGAAACAAACTTTTTTTTCTGATGAAAGATGGAGTCCAATCTTTCATTTGGTAGTATGTGTGCATCCTCTGCTCTCACACCAACTAGCTTCATGTCCTCTTTAACTACATCCATATACCTCCTCTTTGGTCTTCCTCTAGACCTCCTGCCTGGCATTTGGAAACTCAGCATTCTTCTGCCAATATACTCTCTATCTCTCCTCTGGACATGTCCAAACCATCTCAGTCTGGCCTTTCTGAATTTATCTCCAAAGCCTCTAACATGTGCTGTCCTTCTGATGTACTCATTCCTGATTCTATCCATCCTGGTCCCTCCCAAAGAGAACCTCAGCATCTTCATCTCTGCCACCTCCAGCTCTGCCTCCTGTCTTTTCCTCAGTGGCACCGTCTCCAGACCAAACAACATCGCTGGTCTCACCACAGTTTTATAAACTTTTCCTTTTATTTTAGCTGAAACTCTTCTATCTCACATCACACCTGATGCTTTTCTCCCCCCGTTCCAGCCTGCCTACACACGCTTCTTCACTCCTTTTTCACACTCTCCATTGCTCTGGACTGTTGACCCTAAATACTTAAACTCCTCCACCTTCTTGGTCTCTTCTCCCTGTAACCTCACTCTTCCACTTGGGTCCCTCCCATTCACACACATATACTCCGTCTTGCAACGGTTAACCTTCATTCCCCTCCTTTCCAGGACAAACCTCCACACCTCTAGCCTCTCCTCCACCTGTTCCCTGCTCTCATTACAGATCACAATGTTATCTGCAAACATCATAGTCCATGGAGATTCCTGTCTAACCTCGTCTGTCATTCTGTCCATTACAATAGCAAACAAGAAGGGGCTCAGAGCTGATCCCTGATATAGTCCCACCTACAAAACCACAGTTCCTCTCTGGGCACCCTGTCATAAGCTTTCTCCAGGTCTACAAAGACACAATGCAGCTCCTTCTGACCTTTTCTGTACTTCTCTATCAACATCCTCAAAGCAAATACTGCATCTGTGGAACACCTTTTTGGCATGAAACCATACTGCTGCTCACAAATGTTAACCTCTGCCCTCAGTCTAGCTTCAACTACTCTTTCCCATAGCTTCATTGTGTGGCTCATCAGCTTTATTCCTCTGTAGTTGCCACAACTCTGCATGTCTCCCATGTTCTTAAAAATGGGCACCAGCACACTTTTCCTCCATTCCTCAGGCATCTTCTCACTATCTAAGATCCTGTTGAACAACCCAGTCAGAAATTCTATTGCAAACCTCTCCTAGACACTTCCATACCTCCACATGTATATCATCAGGACCGAGTGCCTTTCCACTCTTCATCCTCTTCAATGCCCTTCTCACTTTATCCTTACTAATCTTTGCTACTTCCTGGTCCACCATAGTCACCTCTTCTATTCTTCGTTCTCTCTCATTTTCCTCATTCATCAACTCTTCAAAGTACTTTTTCCATCTTCCCGTCACACTACTGGCATCTGTCAACACACTTCCACCCATATCCTTTATTACCCCAACCTGTTGCACATCCTTCCCATCTCTGTCTCTTTGACTTGCCAACCTGTATAGATTAGTCTCTCCCTCCAACCTCCATCGTATGCCCGTTGTTTGGCCTTTGCCACTTCTACTTTCACCTTACGCTGCATTTCCCTGTACTCTTTTCTGCTTTATTCAGTCCTCTCAAAGTCCCACTTCTTCTTTATATATATATAGTGGATTTATTTTATTCACTTAAAACACTGTTTTAGGTTGACTTCCACTTTAAATGCATAATGCAGATAGCACTCATTGCAAAACAATGAGCTTACTTTTATTACAATAATGAAATGTGAAGTGTTCAAATAATTAAGTAATACAAAACTTAAGATCTGTGTAATAGCATGCATGTAGGAAAGATGAGTCCTGCATGTGCTTCCACTGGACCCCAGTATAGTTGCTAGACTAACTTAATGTTGTTTGCTTCCGGACCAGGAGGTTGAGAGCTGAGACAAGGGAGGCTAAATCAAACGCGCAGAGGCATGGCAGTGGAGGAGAAGCCAGGTGTGAAGAGCAGCAGCTCCATCGTGCCCTGTTTTCTGTTTGTAGAGGTAAGAAATGATTGAATATACGGCATATGTTGTTTTATTCAAAACAGAATTGCCAGTGTCACTTTTGATTACATCTCTGTGTTCTTTTAAGTTAGCTGAAATTACTAGTGCTGTCATTTGAGAGGACCCCTTTTTGCATTAAGAATTGATTCTCTATCTGCAATCTCAGTGTGACATCAATATTTCAAGATGGGCTGTGGAGTTTGGGACAGTTGTGCAAACACTTGTGTCTAACATCGCACCTTGTTGCCACACCAGGGGTTGCTGAGATGTTCTTAAGTGGCTACAGTTGTTTTGTACCATATTGAGTGTTTTTCCACCATAATTATGAACTGCAAAATTCATGGAGGTAGTTGTTGATGTTGCAGTGCACAACAGAAATGCTTTGGAGTAGCTTCATATATTTCTTGCTCTTATGACAGCTAAAAATATTAAAAGCCAGAATATTACCTTTTCTGCTTTATTATGTATAAACTTCATAAAACATGTCAGGAATGCTGGTGCAAACTGCAAAGCTTATTTAATATTTTTACTCTCATTTTTACTTTATTTTGAGTCTGTACATATCTTAAACACCTAACACTAGCCCTTTAAGTTGGATAATGACGGCTATACAGTCATGGATAAAGTGATAAGACATTTTCTTCAATTTCTTGTTCGTTTGAATGACTGGTACCACTAAAGACCCAGGTATCATGTGACTAACAGAAAAGTAAATATAGAATTCCTAAAAGCAGTGTTAGTTATCAGCTCTTAAATTAAACTCTTAAGAACTAATTTTGCTGTCATAATTATATGTGTTCAAACAAATGTAACTTTAGCTGTACAGGGCATTAAAAATGAACAAAACATTTAAGAAACAATAATGATGTGGTAATTGTGTTCCATGATTGTGTAAGAGGAACTGCTTGCAGGAGCAATAAAGTGCAATTTACATATCGACTAAAGTTGACTAATTGTTGAAGTAATTGGTTACTTGTCAATTATTAAAATTTGTGGCAACCATTCTTGCTGTGCTTTGTACACCATTGAACAATGGGACTGACAGAACTTAAGTTTTCCTGGTACAAAAGTGTTTGTTTCCCTTATATTCAGATTAAAACAGAAGTCAATTGGGAAAATTCACACCCATATTTTTTTGCTCGCTTGACTTAGCCTATTTTGAGGGGGCGGTAGGGCTGTCTCATGCTCGCCGGCATCTGCACCACATACCCTTGGCCCAATGGCAAGTCCATTTTACAGACCCCTGCGTTATGACTAAAGTGTTTTTTACGAGCACCCATACTATACTATTATACTATATTTCGTCTACTACGCTGTGAGTATGTGGCACATGGACACTTCACCAAACAAAAATACCCGTCTCCATCACTGGTTGACAACTTCACCAAACACCATGTATATTCTGGTTATCAGAAGCTAATGTAGCACACTGGCTTATACACACTGGTATAAACTATACAATACACCTATTAAAAACATTCGGGTGTATATTCTGGAGAGAAAAGCTGCATTTTTACATAAATTATTGTTCACTTGTTATAGAGAAAATGTCTAAGAACTTTTGGTATCACACCCCCCGGTTTATGCCATCGAATGAAATGAGTGGATGTATTTAAGATGGCTTTTACCTGAAAACCTCCACTCTCAAGGGAGGGACTGAGATACAGCAGGACCGATCTACCGCACCCTTGTGAGCACAGGAAGCACTGGTCCTCCTGGCAATAATACACTCTGAACACTCTATTAGACCACTCTGCCATGTGCCTCCCACTCGTAATCTCTCAGCCCTCAGGTCTGAGTCAATTCCCTTGCCTATGCATGAGTGTGCCTGCCTGTGTGTGTTTGTGTGTTAGGGGAGAGTATTAAAGGCTGTTATTACAGAGAAATGGAGACATCTAGGAAGATTTTGGCATTGAAGGGAGAAATAGTCCTAAAGCTAAGACCTTAATTTAGATTAGAATGTTATGTCTTAAGGGTAAACATATTTAAGTGATGAAAGAGAGATTTTTTTTTTTTACTCTTAGGGTCCTATTTTCATGCACAGTGAAAGTCTAATTGAATGCATGGGTGGAGTTTTATTTCTTTTGATTGATTAGCGCGGATTGAATAAGTCTTTTCATAATGTCGTACAATGGAACGCAGGCGATTCCCAGCCAATTGAAGCGCCTCCCTTAATTCCTTTTAAAATCAGGGCGGTTGAAGCAGACACAGTCCTTGACATTGCAGAATCATAAATTGACTGTCTGGGGTCCAAAAGATGAGATTGGCATGCAAAGTAAAGTACATTTATAGAGGTAAACTGTAAGATCTCCCCTTGCGGAGGATATAGTCGGCCGTGCATGTGAAATCAGCCATTATTTTTGGAAGAGAGAAATATGTTGAACCTTCAAAGATGACAAATGTACATTTTATTTATGTTAAATGTACAATGGAAGTTGTGTAGTAGTAGAAAAAAAAACATTTTATTGTATACAGTGTCTGCAATTGGCTGGCAACGAGTTCAGGGTGGACGGCCTACTGCCCGTAGCCAGCTGGGATAGGCTCCGCAACCCTTGTGAGGACAAGCGGTTAAGAAAATGGATGGATGGATATATACAGTATGTGACCCATACTATAGAGTTTGGTCAATATCTGTTTTAGGCCCAGATCAGATTTTTTTTTGCCCAAATGCGACCTGTATCTGACTTTCGTCGTCAGTCTGAACGTCTCAATTCCGATTTTTTTTATACCCGACCTGGGTCAATTTCATATGTGGTCTTAGATCGGATACGTATCCAAAATTTTGCAATGAGACCGCAGTCTAAACGGCCAGGTCGCATATATCCGACCTGTACGTCATCAAAATTCCAATATGCGCTCTGCAGCGTCCGCACGGGCGGGGGCAGTAAATCTTTATTTATGCTTGACACATCTACAAGGTCCGCACGGGAGACGGGATTAAACTTTAATTTAATCCCACTTAAAACACGAAGTATAAAGTTGACATTTGTGGTGATATTAGTAATTTATCCACGCAAGCGACTCATTTATTACGCGCGGCAATGACATGACGTCATCGCTAGGGGAGGAAAAAAAATTGAGGTCTGCGTGAGATGAGGCGCTCGAACAGGCTCGCCTCATTTTCACCAAATATTATTTCTACCTCCTCCTGCATCACTCCTCTGTACATATGAGATGAGAAAAATATGAGCCATGACAATGGACTTATAAAAGTCTGTGTCTGGACAAATGTGTGCAGGACATTGCTCTATGGTGGGAAGAACCGTCTCTATTTTGTGTGAATGGCAAAATGAAAAAAAGAAGAAGTTATATATAGAGAATAATTCAGTAGAAACATTTGACCACTTGTCTATATAGAGTTGTTTTGTGTATGTGACGTAGATGACAGTGACAGGGATCCAAACTAAGCCAAAATGACCTGCAGTTTTTTTTGCTCTGCACCTCATCAGCAGTTACCATAGAAACAGATCAGCTAGACTCATTCCCTGTCTCGGTTCTTTTTCTTTTAGAATCCTTTCTTTGGCTGTGCCCTAATCACAAGTCACAACCTTTCCCATCATTGCGACCCACTCAGTCATCTTGTTCTGTTTGTCTCCTCCATTTTGCCTTCGTCCTCAAACACTTTTCTCCCTGATTCCTTGCTAAGGTGCTTGCCTTTAGTGTGTCATGATCGAAGATTTGAAAGGCTTAGAAAATGGACATCAGTGCAAATACTTATTCAGCTATGAAACTAATATTATACTAAGATGAATAATGAATCTAAAATATGCCTTTTAGTCATCCAAAAATGTCCCCAAATTTTGATGAAGACTGTAGAATTATACATGGTTACCAGTTATGTCCAGGAACCAATTTAATAGTCCCTATCATGAAGAACAAACACAGGTGAAACCTTAATTTCAAATGTTATTTTTGTTTCAAATCCTCTTGTGTGCTTTCATGGCAAGGTAAAATGCAGAAAGAAGCATTTAATTGTGATGGGTCTCTGATTTAGTATTTGTCCAGACAGCGGAGGCTTAGATGACCTCTGTAACACTTCCTCTTCATTGCTCTGTCTATATAGTAGGATAACTTCAGAAATGCAATCACACAGCAGAACTGTGCAAAACAACTTTGATTAAAAAAAAGCAACACTTTTCATGGCAGTCTGCCACAATTTTCTTGTGTGTGGGTGATGTTTTACATAGACATCATAGAAATCGCATTGCTAGTCTTTCATTGATCGACTCTGAAATTCAGGCCAGATTAAATAATAATAATGCCTCAGATTTATATAGCGCTTTTCTAGACACTCAAAGACGCTTTACAATGGTATGGATACATTATTCATGCACTCACACATTCACACTGTGGTGGCGGTAAGCTACTTAAGTAGCCACAGCTGCCCTGGGGCAGGCTGAAGGAAGTGTGGCAGCCAGCGTGCGCCTACGTCCCCTCCGACCACCACTTTCATTTATTCACACCTTCCATACACCAGTGTGAGTAGCACTGGAGGCAATGTGTGTGAAGCGCCTTGCCCAAGGACACAATGACACATGACTTGGGGAGAGCGGGGATCGAACAGCCAACCATCTGGTTACTAAACGGCCGTCTCTACACCCTGAGGCACAGCTGCCACAAATGAAGGAGAACAGATGATATGTGGTTTACAAGACATCTTTGGCATTTGGTAGCTGGGCCTTCAGTCGGGAATTACCCAACTGCACCTCAATACACCACTATTACATTGCAGCTATAGAAATGGATGCGGACGTCT